>NW_007247785.1:39639-105668 GCF_000164805.1 Carlito syrichta | reverse complement strand
CATGCTGCCCATCAAAAGAGGACTGGATTAAAAAAATGTGGTACATATACACGATGGAATACTATGCAGCCCTAAAAAAGAACAAGATCATGGATTTCGCAGCAACCTGGATGGAACTAGAGTCCATAATACTGAGTGACCTCTCACAGAAACAAAGATCCGAGTATCACATGTTCTCACTCATATAATGGACCTTGAACATCCAATGTAATATTATAAGAAAATGACTGACGGTACTGGGAAACTCTGGGGGGGATGGGATTAACAGTTGCAAATATCTGTCTGGGGATATGGAAACACCTCTTATCAACAGGGTGCCTGAATGAAACCTCAAACCATAAGAACCTTAGAAAAGGAAGGTTGTACACCTAATTGTACACCTAACCCTTAACTGTACCCCAGAAAATCATAATAAAAAATATTGATTAAAAAAAAAAATGAATGAAGCAAACTAGGTGTGAGGGGAAAAAAACAGCAGAAAAGTACCAAGAAATGACAAAGACACATATCCTTAGCATCAGGAAGTCAATAAAAATAGAAGAGTATAAGTCAAAATAAAAAATGTAAAAATAAATCTCTAAATGTAGTCTTTTATTTGAAAAAAAAAAAGAATCAATATTCAGGGCATACACAGACTGGTTGATCTTTATGTCTGAAGAACAAAGAGAAGGTTGGGAATTTTATTTTTAAAAATAGAAATGTTACATATTGTCTTGAAAGAAAGTTTATTGGTATTAGTAAAGTGTTGGGAAGATGGCAACCTCCCATTGGTGAGTGAAGATGATGGGTAAAGTTAGTTTAGAATTGCAACAGGTTGTTTTAGCAGTTATTAGATAAAACTGGTTTCAGGGTACAACAGGGAGTTTCAGCTGCCAGTCTTGCAGAATATTGCATTTTTGGAGCAATGTTATATGCCCTGAGTGCTTTTTTCTCTTGGCCTCTCAACTCTGATGGTTGGGTATGACAAGAATGACTCAGTTTGTAAAATCAGCTCTCACGGAAGCAACTATGACAAACTGGAAAAAAGATAAGGCACCACTTGTATCTAGGTAATTGTTGCCATGAGGGAAGAAGACCTATTTATCCCAAAACTTTGGCTACTGCAAAGGAAGCAAGCACTCTGAATTTTTTTTAAGTCTTCTCATTTGTAAATGTCACTCATTTAACTTTTGAAAAGGCATTGTGAGGGCCAGACAAAACAGGGCTTTAGAGCTGATAAGACCCATAGGTATCAGCTTGTGACTAATGAAGAAGACATTTTGTTAGCCCCCTGAAATGGAAATTTTATCAAATCCTGTGGATGAATGAACAACAGGAATTACTGGAAAGGTTGTAGACCTGGAGAACAGAAAAGTCTTATCCCTTCCTTTCTAAGTAGATTCAAGGGTGGTTTTAAGACTCCTGAGTATAAATGTCTGGGTAGTGTGTTTGGGT
This sequence comes from Carlito syrichta, assembly GCF_000164805.1. Lineage (NCBI taxonomy): Eukaryota > Metazoa > Chordata > Mammalia > Primates > Tarsiidae > Carlito > Carlito syrichta. Next base: position 104,234 of record NW_007247785.1, on the reverse strand, counting down.
AAAAGAAATGTAGAAAGGGGCAGAGAGCTTCCTATAGGAGAGTAGAGTTGCTTCTGACTCCCTGGAAAGTAGTTCCAATGACAAAAGACTTGAGAGATTTCCATAGTTTTTTGGGTCCCAGTGTGGAAGGAAACAGCAGAGTAAGCTGCATATAAATTCATGAATGATAAATAATGAAATAAACTATGAGGGCAAAAACATAAAAACAGAATAGTAATTAAGAAATATTATTGGATACCACCATGGACAACTGATAGTACCATAATCTGAATGCTTCTCAAGCATTACAACTTGGTTATATATGGCCCCAGGAAATCAGATGCTGCACCACACAAGACAAGGTCTCTGAATTAACTGAGATTACATTTATGTCACCTTGCAGAAAGAGAGCTAATTGTTAAAAATGCAATGGAATTAGAAAATTAAATGTAGTTATGAAATTGCACACCTAAGATTTGTATCTGTGACAGACTGATTGAAAGAAAAACTTGGATTTCTAATTTGTCCTGAAAAGACGGGAGATTCATTTTTAGAAGAGTTTATGCTGTTGACTTTCAAACTTATGTCTCTAGTCTTGACTTCACCCATGGGCTCTAGATTCTTAAATATAATTTCCTTAACTTTGTCAAGTAGTTCAATCCCTGTGTGACCAAAACCAAACTTCTTTCTGCAACGAATTTTTCCAAAAACCTATTCCTCTTTCAATACTTTTCATTTCAGAAATGGAACAATTGTATGCTATTTGCTGAAGTCAAAATTATTATTGTTTTTCTTCCATTCAGCCTCACCAATTCAGACAAATAGCAATTTCTGTGGATTTTACCTCCCAAGTGTATCTTGTATTCATCCACTTTCCTCCATTTCTAGCATGACTACCCTAACTCAACCCTCATAATCTCTTGATTGGACTACCTATCACACTTGTTTCCTAATAAGTGATATGCTGTAATCATCCCATACAACTCACATCATCATCATCATTAAATTTTCAGGAATTTTGCAAGCCAATATATGTCATGTTGGTAGCTTGAAATTGTCCATGATTGTAAGTATTCACACAATGAATAGTCATATCATATCAGGACCTTTTCTCCCCTCTAGAAAGAATTTAAACATTACCAGCACATCACTGTTTCCACATTTGTGCCTCTATAATCTATTTGCCTCACAATGGACTGTGTAATCTTTTATAGCAAATGAAACTTTTCTTGTCTCTGCTCTGGTTAAAATCCTCTAATAGTTTCCCATTGTACCTACAACCATCCAAAATTCTTACCAAGACCCCCAAAAACCTCAACATTATCTATTTGCTCTACCTCTCTGACCCTCAACTCGTAGGAACCCTCTGCCTCACTTCCTATACTGCGGGTATGCTGGCCTTCAAACTGTGTCTGATGTTGGAGTCTTTGTGCTTGCTGTTCTTTCCCTCTGGAATGGGCTTCACTTATGTCATCATGCGACTTTTTTTCTTGTCTCAGATCTCAGTTAATGTGTCAGTTATTCAGTAATGCCTCCTTACACTGTCTGATCCACCTCCGTCTACATCCTGTCATATCTCATCTTTCTGTTTTCTCTTTGTAGGCTTTATCACTATTCATTTATTTCTTTCTTATATGTCTCTCTCATTAGAATATAAGTTCTATAAGAGTAGGTGGCTGTTTTTCCCACTGTTCTTTTCTCAGTACCTAACAAATGATTGGCAGTCAATAATATCTTGACACATTATACAAATATTCCATTTTTACTGCAAATCCCACTATTGTTCAAAAGTTGTTGTTGTATGGGTTTGGTTGTCTGTGTACTTATAACTCCATAATAACTGATTTAGGAAAACCAAGGCATCTTGAGTAATTAAGAATGTTTTCCTCCACAAGCATAAAAACCCACTGAACAATAATAATCTTTCAGTAAAATTCCAAGTCCTACGAAAGCAGAGCCTTGCCATACTAAGCGTCTCCTCAAACCTAACAAAAGATAAAAGGCTGATAGAAAATTTGAGACATGAATGTGGCATTTTGGACTACAATTTATCTGTTTCTTTTTCTGTTGTTGCATTAGATCCAACTTTCTCCAGAGCAGGAGTCATGCCTTTAATCATTTTGTATTCCCATTACTTACTCAATCCCTCCACACAGTAGGATTCCATAAATGTTTGTGGAATTAAATTGTGTTTGATGATGAGAAATGTTTGTGGGATTTATTGCAGCCAAAAATAATAGAGTACTTTGTCTTATTTTGGAAATGAATCTACGACTGAGAAGCAGGACAATGTATCAAATTAAACAGGTAGAAAAACGCTTCTGGGTGTTAAGAAATAGCTACATTATACAAACTGAATGTGTATTTATTACAAATGAGAAGAAAAATTGAATTGATATAATCCCTTTTTAGAGGATTTAGAGGCCGAAAATTATAATTAGTAATAAAAAATGATCACAAAAGTATCTTTTAAGGTGGCTAGAGCATCCAGATCTAGCTAACATTTCCTTCTCATTTGTAGAGTACTGATTTGTTCCTGGGGGATAGAGTCTGGGCTGAACTGAAGGATATAGGAAGCAGTCAGACTTTGTGTTTTGTGGGGATAATGAAGAAAATAAAAGAACAATCTTGGAGATAAACTAAGGAGGGATGATGAACAATTCATGGAGGCTATCCTGTTGTTTGCCATATAACATGAGATTAAAATCCCACCCTTCAGCAACCTTGTAGAATTTTCAGTACATTTCAATTTGCTTATTAATGTTTTTCAGATAATATATTATTTGAGGAGTATAATATCTATGTTTTAATATCCTATATGGATTTAGTAACTAAAAATAGTTTTCTTTACTTAAAACCTAGACAGTAACTGGTAAAATTTCTCCCCGCTCCTGGTTATTTTTCTATTCTCTTCAGTTACACCACTGATGCGGCTCTGTGGAGGAGAACAATAAACTCATGCCACCAAATTCACAGATGTTTCTCAGGGTTTTTCTCATTTGATGCTGTTGATTGTTCTCTTCTTTCTTATCCCTACTTCTGATTTATTCACCATACTAGTGTGTGTGTGTGTGTGTGTGTGTGTGTGTGTGTGTGTGTGTGTGTGTGTGTGTATGTGTGTGTGTGAAGTTTTCACTTCTACAATCCTAGTCCCAATTTTTCAGTGCTCTTTGCTGTCAGCTTCCTATTTAAAGAACATACATCATTTTCTGTTGCTTTTAGAATAAAGATCTAAATGCCTTACACGGTCTAGAAAGACCTTACTGATCTGTTTCTTGGCTATCTCTGAAGGCTGACCTTCCCCAACTTTCCACCTTGCTCTCTCTTCTGCCCTACTGGCCTTTTGAGCCCTTCAAGTATCCTTATATTACTTCTTGGTTACACTGGTCTGTATCTACACAGTTTCTCCTACATAGAATGCTCTTTCCTTCAGCTTTCCCCTTTACTTATTTGCCCTCTGTTTATTCTCAAGTCTCAGATCAAGAACCGATTCAGCAAAAAAAGCCCTCCCTGACTCTACAAATAGAGTAGCTTCCTTTGTTATAGGACTATGCTTATTCCCTACAGAGCATGTGTTTATCCTTGGTTTATAACTGTATATTTATTAATATGACAACTTAGTTAAGGTTTGACAGCCCCACTATATTATAAGCTTTTTTCAGAGAGGCCTTGTCAGTGTGAGATAATTTTATCTCCTCATCTAATCAAGTGACTGGCACATAGTAGGTGCTCAATAGAAAATCAGGCTGGGCACAGTGACTCATATCTGTAATTCCAGCTTTTTGGGAAATATAGGCAAGAGGATTGCTTGAAACCAGACTAACTTGGGTAATATAGCAAGCCTTAGACTAAAAGGAAAAAAAAGCATTAATTTAGAATTTTACTCTTAATCTTACTTGACTTATAATAAGCATATCCCTTAAATTCCACAGCAAAACACCTAATTCTTCTCCTACCGCTCTGACCTTTCATTCTTTGTCTTTTTAGAAACTTAATTGTCTTCTGCCTAATTATTAAATGTTTTTAGCTTCTCAAGGTTTGGTCTTTGGTCCTATTTTTTTCTCATTCATTACTCTTCCTACGATAATTTAATTTAATTTATTGGATTCAATTACCACTATACAAAAATCACACTCAAACGTATCTTTCGCACCCAAATAAACCACTTCTATAAGCTCCAGGTGCATTTCTTCACCTTGCTGACTGAATCATAAAACAATAAATCGAACTTAACATGTCTAAGATTGACCTCACTAGTTTTTCACTGTAAACCTGCTTGTTCAAGAAAGTCATCTAATTATACTAGGCGAAAACATGTTAAAGATGTTTATAGAAATAACTGTAAATATCCTTGTTCTTCTTTGACTGAAATTATAGTTGATAGCAGAGGCCAGAGAATGAAACGAAAATTGTTGACACAATTGTTTTCGTGTGTGCAAAACACTGGCTAATGTTTATCATTGATTTGACTGAATAAGCAAGGTCAGTAGACACTTAAAATTCTACTGCAGTTCTTATTGATTCACAAGTGTTGCTACTAATCTTTTGCCAGCTGTATGTATCACATGTGATGTGGTATTTGTCAGATTTGTTGAATGATGATTTGTAAGTTTATGAAATAGCTTATGGGAGTTCCATATAAATATTAAGTAAGGGATAATTGCAGTCATTAGTTATATTTATATGTACTATTTATATTACTCCTCAGGTAGTGTTAGGGGTGTGTTAGGAAAAAATAATCCCCCTCACCATCTCTGAATAATAAATAATTAGCTAATAAAAATAGTCACTTGCCAAAGATGAATACTATGACAGAGGAATGATATGATTTTATTTAGTTTACAACTCAGGTTTCTCTTAGGAAAAAAGTGGATGAAAAATGTCCCTCACCCCTTTGAAAAAAATGAGATCATTATACTCAGTGAGATCCCTCTAAAAGAACAAGGGTAATGAGAAGCAGGGCAATATTGCAGTCCAGAAACACTTGTGTATCTTGGTCACATTCCATCTCATTCTTTACTCCAATGTAATTAAAAAAAAAAAAGAAAGTCTATGTTCTTTACTAGTTGTGTTTCCTGTCCCTTTCAATAAACCAAGAAGAATATGTCCATTTGGTTACAAACTTGCAAACTCTTGAACTTTCATCTGTTGAAGATTACTGGGCTTTGAGAAAAGAGATGTGCTCTGTCCTTTGCTGGGTCCATGTGTCACAAACTGCTTGTTAATCATCATTACAAAGTTTGCCCTGTTTTGTGGGGAAAAAATGCAAAGTTGAAAAACCCAAAAAGTGCCAAAAATAAACTGTAAATGTGATCATCGTTGTTTCTGAACATTTTCAAAGCTTTGGTATAGAAGCACCCTAAGGTCATCAAATTAAAATTAATCAAAGCCTTTGCGAAGCATAGAGTCCTATGAACACAAGGAGCAGCAGATTCCTACATGAATCCACAGGCTTCTAGGAAGCTGATGGAAAGGAATGAAGCCCCATATAGCTAGGCCTATCTCCTGACATTATTCTGTGGCAGAGAGGAAGCAGGTGTTCTCTGTGTGGCTCCTTTGCAGGGAGGGCCCATTAGTGATGACAAAAATGAACATGGCTGATATAAGGTGGCACATGAAAAAGAGGAACTACAAAAATTTTCACACTCCCAAGTGGGATTCACTTAAAGCACTATCTTGTCTGAACGTTAATTTTATAGTAAGGAATCATTATAACATTTAATCAGTATTATCACTCACTTGGTTTTCCTATTTCACACATTGCTCCTTACCCATTTCTTTTGGTGGTTCACCCATCCTTTTCTCCATGACTTTATAATAGTGGAGAAGATCAGAGCTCTGTCTTTGATTTTCTTCTCTTCCCTATATATGCTTATTCTGTCAGTAATCTCATTCCGTTTCATGGGTTTAAATGTCATCTATCGTGAATCGCAAGTGGAAAATAATCCCCAACTCAAAAACTTGCTTATTAAACTTCTACAGAAGTTTAAGTCTTATAATAGAACTTCTTGTTCCCATAAGCCCAACCCTACTAAGTTAAGCCAAAACATAGCAGAGTGATCCCTGTACTATGTAGGTCAGATTAGAACACTCAAATAGTCTCTGTTTTGCTCAAAACTTCCCAGTGGTTTCTCATACAATGGCCTACTAGGATATACAACAACTGCCTGTACTGCATCTTTCTGACTTTTCTCTAATGAATTTCCTCTTGTTAATTCTATTCCGGCCACGATGACCTCCTTGCTGTTTCTCAAATATTTAAGCAAATTCCCACCGCATAGCTTCCAGACTGTTTGTTTTCTCTGCCTGAAACATTCTTCCCCTATATACCCACATAGCTAACTCCTCACCTCTTTCTCAAATGTCACTTTCTCAATGAGGTATACCATGCTTTTACTTAAGAGAGCAGTCTATTCCTACCAGTCTACCACCACTGCTCATTCTCAATTCCTTTGGTTCCCCCCATTCTTCCATGTTGCCCTATAACATTTGCCATCTTCTAACATATAATATCTCTTTAATTTTTAAATTGCCTATTCTCATTCCCATAATAGAAATAAAAGATTCATAAAGGAAAGAATCCTTATCTTTTTTTTAACCAATGTATTCTAAATACAGTCTCAGAGTAGGTGCTTAATAAATATTTGCTGAGTTACTGAATTGAAATTTTACATATTTATATAAATTATTTTGATTCAGTTTTACAACTTAATATCTAACTTCCTCTCAGGCTTTATACTCAATAACAGCAAATATTGGTCTATTTGGTTTACCATTATACCTCTATTCTAAGTCTACTGCCCAACATATAATAAATACTTAATAAATATTTGCTGAATGAGTAATCACAAAAGATAGCAATGAGAGATTCTTTATAAATTACACAGCAAACATGCATAAAAACAGCTTCATGTTGTTTGATCATAACTGATTCTGGATTCTGAATCCTTTAATTAAAACACTTCTCTTTCTAGAACATATCATGTTATTCCACAAAAGAACATTAAAGTGGCCAAGTTGTTATGTCTGCCCCAGCACTTACACGTTGGTCCATCTCAGTCAATACATTAGTAAACCATATTGAGAACAAGGCAGACCTTGTTAGCTTTTCAGAGTCCTTGGTCTTGATTCACAGAAATATTCAAATGCCTGATACAGGGACCTAATGCCCATATGCCTGATACAGGGACCTAATACCTATATTTCATATGGCAATTAACCTGGAACAGTATTGTAGTAATTCTAATAATCTTTTAATTCTATATTGCTATTCAACTCAATTTTTTAAACGTATGTGCTTGTGTATTGGTTACATTACCTGTGACTAGTTCACAAACTGCTTGAGACCAGAACTTACATTATATTTCTTTGAATCCTAATTAGATAACATTGTTGCTTCTTGGTTTAGAGCTGCATGGTCATAGGTTTAGCATTAACTTGAATGCCTAAAAATATTATTTTAAACTAGCATTTAAAAATACATCTGTCATTGCTAGAGTTAACAAATATTTCCCACATAACCCCACCTACTCAGAAGAGATCTAGAAAAAGTGAATAGAATTGGTTTATATCAATATTACCAGAATTATGAAACAGTCTAAGAGTAGGAAAAGTTTCAAAGGATCTATTTATAAATCTCTAGTCTTGGATGTCTAAAAGGAGACAAGGCTACATATATATAAGCCAAAGCAAAAAATAAATCTGATGAAAGATCTGTGGTTTTAGGAAAAACATACAGCAACTATGCAAAAACAGGGGGATCACAGCATGCCTTAGTCATGCCAGCCTAACAATTCCCTTGAAAAGCTGAGTTTGAAGTGGTAAAATTCTAAGGGTATACTTCCAAAATTTTCTGTTTTAAATTCAAATCTCCAAGAACACCTGGCAATAAGGGACAAATACATTAAGGAAAAAGTGACATAAAGATATTAATAAAACTCAGTGTTAGCATCATTCATTCTTTTTTCCTTTCGGAAGAAAATAAGAAAAAGCATCACCTTTGCTAGAAAACTGAAGCCTTGGAGGAATATTGGATGGAAGACTCATTTTACAAAGCCTGAATTGCCTGCAGGTTACTGCTAATTTAATTTGAAGTAATAATTTATGGGTGAAAAGCTACCTATCACATTATCTGCAACTTTTCATTGAATTATTCTTGAGGATGCTATAATTATTTTCTATTATGTACTTTGTAAATTAATGTTTAAGTACCACAAAGAAAAGGGTGGTATTTCAGAGTAAAATTTTATTGGATTTGTTCATCTTCGATTATTGAAACTGTGTGATGGAAATGATAATAGAATGTTCTCTTTCTTCAACACTGAAGTAGTATTAATGAGTCGTATCTCCTGTCAAATAAGGAGCTGTATATTTCTGTTCCTCTGCTCAGTTTGAGTCAGATTTTTCTGTTGTTCCAGCATAGAACAACTCTTTCCCAGCTTGGACTTAAAGCAAAACAAAAAACAAAAACAAAAACAAAACAAACTTCAGAGTAAGCCTGTTTTATGTTTCAAAAATGCTCTATAACATTTTAAAATGGCAACTCCTGTTCCTTCCCTCTTCCAGGTCACTACCTAGGGCTTAATGTAGTATAAGATCAAACAGCTATACGGGGTGGACCACCTAAAAAAACAGAATTATCTTTTGGAGGTCAGGCCCCTTGCAGTACACTCAGAATTTGTTCCCCAGTATCAAAGCGTTAACCAAAGCTTTATCTAGAAGTTTTGAGAAGGTTGCATCACGATTTGCAGAAGAAACAGTTCAAGTTGTGGCAAATAGGTGACTGGTTCTTCCACCATGACAATGTACCTGCCCACACTGCACTGAGTGTTCGGCAACTTTTGATCAGAGTTGGCATGATCTCCATTCCCAACCTTTCCTATTCACCCGATCATGCCCCAGCACTTTGGTCTTTTTGCTTGTTTCCTCGGATGATAAAAGTCCTCAAAGGGAAATGTTTTGCTGACGTGGAAGAAGTGAAAAAAGAAAAACAGCAGAAATTCTAAGGGGCATCAAAGTTGACGAATTCAAAAACTATTTTGAACAGTTGAAAAAGCATTTCTTCGCCGGGCTGGGTGGCTCAGCCTGTAATCCCAGCTCTTTGGGAGGCCGAGGTGAGCGGATTGCCTGAGCCCGCGGGTTCAAGACCCACCTGGGCAAATTGGCGAGACCTCATCTCTACAATAAATCAAAAAATTAGCCGGGCGTGGTTGTGCGCGCCTGTTGTTCCAGCTACTCGGAAGGCTGAGGCGGAAGGATCGCCAGAGCCAGCAGGTGAGCCTGCGGTGGCCGGAAGCAGCCACTGCACTCCAGTCTGAGCGACAGAGTGAGACTCCAACTCAAAAAAAAGAAAAAAGAAAAAGCATTTCTTTAGGTGTAGTGCATCAAATGGAAAGCACTTTGAAGATGACTGAAGTTTAAACATGTAAGAATTAATACACAATTTTTTATAAATCAATTTTGTTTTTTGGGGGGAGTCTCCTCGTGTATTAAAAGGACTATTTAGCTGGACAAATATTAATTCTGTTTGTCAGGGGGGAAAACGGTATTGCTATTTTAGGAAACAAGTTTTATTCCAGAGAAGCAAAGAGTGTCCACAGAGGTCTAGGCATGTGTATTTGTGCTATATGAAACATCTTACCAGTTAACCTGTTTTCATGTGATATACACCCACCTCCAGCACAGACGTGGGTCTTTGTAACACATGGCCTCTTACACATTCTGAGCTTTATTGATCAGATAGAAAAAAACACAAACCACAGATTGATTGATTAAAACATAAAAGCCATTTGTTGTCATAAGAAGAAATTCTTCATGTCTTTACAAAAAACAACTTCACGTTCAAGTTAGTGATCCATTCTGAAGTAGTGAGTAAAACAGATGACAACTTAAACAGGCATAGGTTCAACCATCCTTACAAAAATCACCCATGTCAGCCTTACCCAAAATTATATTACTTGCTTAAGTCAGTGCAGTTTGTAAATGTCTACAAAAGTTACTTTCTAAGAGCACAAGTAAAAATGAATGCAATTCTAGAAAAGGGTAAGCTATGAAACTTATTGTCAAGATATTTTCATAAGATGTATCTAATCAACTAACCAGTCACTTTACAATGACTTGGGGGGAAATGATAAAATCAACTGGTGAGTGAGTTTTCATTAAATAGGTCAAAATATGCCACCAGTTAGTCCGCAATCTGAGAAAACAAGATGAGTTGTGGTAGCACTGTTGTAGGGCCTTGCTCAATCAGAAAGTCACACAAAGGCAGTTGGATATATAATGTTAGAAAGGGAAGACACCAATAACAAGAGAATACTCTGAGACAGGCAATGGAACCATATTTATGATAAATTTCACTTAGTTTTAGTCTGCATTAGTATAATATTTTAAACTTTGTGGAGTGTTCTTACATACAATGCACCTTATTATATTCAAGTCATCTTGTAAGAAATGGAGGCAATAGCATTATGCCAAATAGGAGAAGTCAACATCTTAAAAACGTATTTCATGAAGAAGTTTAAATTCAAATAATTTTTTTCTTGGCTATAATTATTCATTTATTAAATTATCATTTCTGAGCACATGTTGCTGTCTTAGATTGAGCCTAAAGTACTGAACAATATAGATATATGATTCCTTCTACCATATAAATCACATTCTAGTGGAAGATTCATTTAATAAGCAGACACATAAATAAAGAGTTATTATCAACTGCAACAAGTGTTAAAAATATATGAAAACTGCAAACAATAAAATGACAAGTAACTTTGGATATGATTACAAGGAAAAACGTCTTTAAGGAGATAACAGATCACTGAGACCCAAAGGAAAGTATGATATTTACCACTAAAACTGTGGGAGTAAATTGTTAAAGGAAGCTAGAAAAGCATATGCAAAGACCCTGTAACCCAAAAGAGGCTAAGATGTTCAAGACATAGATATTAAAGAGTCATTGAAATCAAACCCAGGCCCTTACCAACTATGCCTCCCAACTTTATTCTATTTTTTATTTTACCTATAACCCACTCTGAATAAAACAAAATATAATCCAAAAATATCCCAAAAGGAAGATTAGAAGAGGCCTTACTTATAATTGAAGGTCATCAGTAAGTACTGTGGTCATGTTAATGATCAATTTTGGCCTAACTATTAAAGTAACTAAACTCATTTTTCTGAAAATTCCAAAATCAGATTTTGTAATCAAAGAACTATAGTTAATGGGTTTTTCTGGAATCCAGAAAAGATAAAATAGTAACCAAGAGCACAATCCTTGAAGACAGAAATCAATATTTGAATACCAGTTCTGCTACTTACTGGCAAAATGATCTTAGGAAATTCAGTCTCACTGAGCCTTGGTTTTATTTTTCATAAAATAGATCTGTACTATCACTGTGCAGTACTGAAGTAGGGATTAAATGAGAGAAGACAGGTAATGCACCTAAACACAGAATTTTGTCAGAGAAAATGTCTGATCTGACCTAATCCAGAATTTTTTCCCTCTCATTGAGTGTGTTTGATTTTTTAAATTTCTCAGACGATTCTTGCTTCAACATGGCTATTTCTGAGATAGCATGTTCTTCTAACAGAAATCTTATTCTCAGTCTTTCAATATGCACTTATTCAATCTGAATTTTTTAAATCTGTTTTTCACAGAACCTTGTAGGGGTTGGGCTAGTTAGCTTCTTGGAGAATCAATTTTAATTACACTCTTATGAGGAGTATATATCTTGGTCAATTTTGTTTATTATTACATGACAGTTTGTGTTTTGATAGTATTTTAAATATGGCTTCTTAAAGAAAAATGATTTTCTTGAGAATGCATCATAAACAAAGAAAAATCTGTTACTGATACTAATCTTAAGATTTGCATATATAACATACATTAAATTGTTAAAGGTACTTTTAATAGACAATAGCAAAGAAGAAAATCTGAATTTGAGCGATGAAAGAGAGAACAAAAAATTGGAAAACAATGAATAAGATTCTATGTTACACTGTGTGTGGTGTATAAGTAGACACTGGTGATTTAATAAAGTGTTTATTTTATTTCACTGAGTCATAGTAATTCTCACATTTAGTAATATTTAGTATTCCAAATAAAATATCAGATTTCACTAAATAAATTCGATTATATAAAATACACTGAAAAGTTTGTATGAAAGATGACCAAAAAACCCCAGAATTTATTTATAAAAAATCGTGTTTTTATTCTTACATGTTTAAACTTCTATTACCTTCAAAGTACTCTCCATTTGATTCAATACACCTACTGAGGTGCTTTTTCCACTGCTTGAAACAGTTTTTGACTAGTCAATTTTGAAGCTTTGTAATGTTTCTCCGTTTTTTGTTTCACTTCTTCCACATTGGCAAAACGTTTCCCTTTGAGGACCTTTTTCATCCAGGGAAACAACAACAGTCGCTCAGGGTGAGATGGGTGAATAGAGAGGGTGGGGCAGGGGGCGTCATGCCATTTTTGGTCAAAAACTGCTGAATACTCAGTGTGATGTGGGCAGACATGCTTGTAAATTACCAGTCATGAAATGAGCAAATTCGTTGAAAGAATCTCAAACAAATAAACAAACAAAAAAAACACTGAAGCTGAACACAGTCTCTCAAAACAATGCTAGCTGGTGCACTGATGCCAATGGGTTTCTAGAACACTTACCTGGCAGGAGAAGCCTGTACTAAAAGCGTTCATCCTCCAAAACATAGTTCTGGGATTTTTTTATTCCCCCTATACATAATACTCAAAGCCACTATACTTATACATTTCAAATGACTTTCAACAACTGAACTATGATGCTATACAGGAGGTCTGACAAGTTCATGAACTAATCCTAGAAAAAGTGCTGCATACCTCGTTGCTGAATATCACTATGGTCATCTTCGAAGTACCCACTTGGGCAGCAATGCACCGATACAGTACCTAGTCCACCTGTCAAAGCAATTTTGGAATTCTTTTTCTGGAATGAACATCAGAGCTGTTGCTGTATTACCCTTGATGTCCTGAATGTCATCAAAATGTCTTCCTTTCAGTATTTTCTTTATCTATAGGTAAAAAAAAAAAGTCACTGGGAGCCAATTCAGGTGAGTAGGGAGAGTATTCCAATAGTTATGTGTTTCCTGACTAAAAACTCCCTCACAGACAGTGCTATGTGATTTGGTGCATTGTCATGATGCAAGAGCTCCTTCAGGACCATTTTTGCCCACACATTTCTCATGCCAACGTTTTCAGATAAGATTTTCTAACTGTTTCTCTATCGATGTTTATTTAGTCTCCTATACTTCTCACAGTCTGCTGATGATTTTTACATACAATTCAAAGAATTTTGCAATGTTTTTGTCAGTTCTACTCATTACTGGCCATCCTGACCCAAACCTCGCCCCTCAGAAAAACACACTTGTACACTGCTGTTCTCTTTATGGCATTATCCCCATAAACTTAGACTAACATAATTTCACTTCCACTCTTGCCAAGTTTAACAAGAAATTTAACATTTGTTCATTGCTCTAATTTTAGCTCCAATATTCTCACGACAACACACAAAAACATACAATAATGAACACTGCTCAGCAAGACACCACCACACATTGAGACACTGATACACCAAGGTTATGAAACTTTACCGAGTTTTTTTGTCCAGGGCTGCCAATGTAAGCACTTGGTGGCAAGTTCATGAACTTAGTTGTCAAACCTCGTAAGTTGTTCACATATCTGAGAAAGAAAATATGGATCAGAGGTCAAATTATGCTTAAAATTGTTTCCTCATTGGTACAATCCAGAATTTAGCAGTATTCAAAAAGCTATGCAAACAATTGATTATATAGTGTATTTATAATTATTTTAACTTTAAGTTTTAGTTCCTTAGGTGGCAGTAAGTCTGGTTTTGTTATATTTATCATATTGGTAAAGCTAATTTAATAATATAAAAGCTCCTTCACTGCAAAGTGTAGAAACTTTCAGTGGTTTGTGGCATAAAGCACCTAAATAATAACTTTAATCCACCATTGGGGTTGGAGGAAATTTTTTTTTGTTTTTTGTTTGTTTTGTTTTTTGAGTTGGAGTTTCACTCTTTGTCACCCAGGCTGAAGTGCAGTGGCACGCTCGCAGCCACAGCGGCCTCGACCTGCTGACTCAGGCGATCCTTCCACCCCAGGCTTCCAAGTAGCTGGAATTACAGACGCACATCACCACGCCTGTGATTTATTGCAGAGATGAGGTCTCACCAGACTGGTCTTGAAGCCCCAGGCTCAGGCAATCCTCTCGCCTCGGCCTCCCAAAGTGCTGGATTGCAGGCTGTGCCACCATGCTCAGCCATGGAAAGTTTTTTAAAGACATTAAATATTTTTAAAGACATTAAAAATATATATATTTTTTTAATTTTAAAGATGTGGGGTACAATTCAGGCTTAGATACGCAAGTGGTCATCATACAAAGTTTGGGCCTCCCATTGGTCCCATCTTAACCTAGTTTGAGATCAGGTACCCTTATTGATGTTATGTGCCCTCCATCCCCAGGCAGTGTCCCACTACTGTCAATCTATATTTTATAAATATTATGGTAAATGTTCAGGTCCAATTATGAGTGAGAACATGCGGTATTCACTTGTTTCTGTGATAAATCATTTAATATCATAGACTCTAAATGCAGACAATTTGCTGCAAATTCCATATGTTTTTCCTTATTTATGGCTGCATAATATTCCATCATATATATGTACCACATTCTTTTTATCCAATCCAGTTCTGATGGGCAGCATGGCTGGTTACATGATTTTGTGATTGTGAATGGTGCTGTAATAAACACGCATGTGCAGGTATCTTTTTTGTAGAATGATTTGAGTTCTTCCAGGCACATTCCCAGTAGAGGAATTACTGGGTCATATGGAAGGTCAATTTCTAGTTCTTTTAGAACTCGCCACACTGTTTTCCATAGAGGTTGAACTAGTTTGCTTTCCCACCAGCCGTGTACAGCATTTGTTGTTTTTTATTTTATGAATGATGGCCATTCTTACTGCGGTTAGGTGGTATCTCAGTGTGGTTTTGACTTGCATTTTTCTGATGATTAGTGAGTCTGAGCACTTTTTCCTGTGTCTTTTGGCTGCCCATATGTCTTCTTTTGAGAAGTGTCTATTATGTGTTTTGCCCACTTTATAATGGGGCTGTTTGGTTTTTTTCCTTTTGGCACATTTTAATTCCTTGTAGATCTTGGATACAAAATATTTTGATGTCCACATTTCTGCTCAAGCTGAAAAGAAACATAGTGCTTAAGAAACTAGTATAAAACACCTCACATGTGTATCACCACACGTGTAGAAATCAACACACCAAAACAGGATCCAGAATATTCATATTAAAACAAAGATTTGAAGCCGGACTCGGTGGCTCAGCCTATAATCTCGCGCCTTTAGGAGGCTGAGATGAGTGGATTGCCTGAGCCCGCGGGTTCGAGACCCACCTGGGCAGCGAGACCTCATCTCTACAATAAATCAAAAAATCAGCCGGGCTTGGTAGCGCATGCCTGTAATTCCGGTTACTTGGAAGGCTGAGGGGGAAGGATCGCCGGAGCCCAGCAGGTCAAGGCTGCGGTGGCCAGGAGTGGCCACTGCACTCCAGTCTGGACGACAGAGTGAGACTCCAACTCAAAAAAAAAAAGATTTGAGCACAGTCATTAATTTTTCTTTCTTTCTTTCTCCCTTCCTCTCTCCTTTCCTCCCTCCCTCCCTCCCTCCTCTCTCTCTCTCTCTCTCTCTCTCTCTCTCTCTCTCTTTTTTCCTGTGAAGCAACAACCTTTTTGTCTACACATTCACACAATTCTCTGTGGACCCAACCAGGAAGAGACAGCCTTGGCCCTCTGCCCACATCCCTGGTGCATCAGCCAGGGACAGAGAGCTGTCCTGAGTCAAAACAGAGGCACCAGCAAGATTCACGTGGAGCCCGGGGTAACCCAGGCTGATCTCAAACTATTGGCCTCAAGCATCATCCCTCCTTGGTCTCCCAAAGTACTAGAATTCATTACAGGCATGCTCCACTACATTTGACTTAAGTACAGTCATTCGGGAAACAATAACTAAAGCAGAAAATAAGCATTTTACAAAGTATTGCAGAAAGTATTTAGCTGAACGAAGACATGTAATTGCTCTGCTCGTCTAATCATTTGGTTTTCCTTTGAATCAACATGATTTGTATTTACGTGGGGTTTTTTTTCATTTCTTAAGTAGATGGGGAAAAACTAAGTTTCTAATAGAAAAAGTTTGTACTTCTTAATATTAGAAGTAAGGACTGACATAAATGTTATATAATATTTTAACTTGATCTTTTTCTCAAGATTTTAGTTACTATATTACAACTTGATCTTTTTCTCAAGATTTTAGTTACTATATTACAACTAGTTTTCATAACTCATATCCAATAAAAATTAAAATGAGTATAATTACAAAATTTAGTACTACATAACTTTAAAATGTCTCCTTTTTGTTGACATTCTTAGCAGAAAATCTTACCTTACTTTTCTGCATTTCTGTATTTAATTCAAGTTTATTTTGTATTTGTTTTTGACCCGTGACTGAAGTCATGTTCATACTGTCAATTCTCTGTGCCTTTGTAAGCGAGAAAAATCTTTTCCTTCTCTTCATGTGGGGGAAGTAGTAAGCCTTTTACAAAAGCCTGTTTGTAATGATATCTTCAGTATCGGTGGATTGCATTTTGGGAGCACTGTAAGAGGTTAATTGACCATAGGATTCCTTTTAGTTAGCAATGTAGAAATATCTGATTCAAGTAGCCCTACCACCAAAGGAAAAGAAAATTAGTGCAAAGAAGTATTCAGCTAACAATTAATAAACATAAAAACAATACATAATGTGAAGAACTTATAAAATATTTGGTAAATAAATGAAAAATTGCATCTGGATCCAGGTTCATGTAATATTCCTAATCAAGGTGATCAGACTGGTTTGATCATTTTGGTTTAAAAAGCAATTTTACGTCTTCCTTCTTTTTTGTTAAAGTATAGAACAGTACTCACATGACATTTCATTTTATATAATATTTTGTTTGTTTTCTCATGGAACACAATTTGAATCTAAATTTTTCTACACTGGCTTTTTGAATTACATTTATTATCATTATTTTCAGAAATGTTTACTGTATAAAATACAAATATATATTCAGTTGTGTTAAAATGTAATACATTATTTTTAAATAGAGCTATTAGTATTTTTAAACTGCAAACATTTCTGCAAGATGCTTTATTTTATTATTATTTTTGCATGTCTCTGTTACCAGCATTTGTTATTTTCCAGGTTTTGGCTTGCTTATTTTTATTTTTTTATTACTGGTGAGTTTAAAGTGGTATCTCATTGGGCTTTGGATTTGCATTTACCTAATGAATAGTGATGTTGAGCATCTTTTCATGTTCTTATTGGACATTTGTATAACCACTCTGAGGAAATGTTTACTCAAATCCTTTGCCTATTTTTAATTGAGTTATTTTTCCTTTTTTGTATAGTTTTGTGAATTTTTTAATATATTCAAAATACAAAATCCTTATAAGATATATGGATCTTGCAAATGTTTTCTCCCATTCTGTGGCTGTCTTTTCATTTCTTTGATATTAAACTTTAGAGAAAATTTTTTTAATTTTAATAAAATCCAATGTATCTTTTTTCTTATGTTGCTCATACTTTAAGTGTCATGTCTAATAAACTGCTTCTAAGATAATACATATCTACAAATAATTTTCTGCAAAGAGTTTTATAACTTTACCTCTTATATTTATGTCTTTGATCCATTTTTGTAATGGGTGCTGAATATTGTCAAATGCTTTTTTCTGTCTCTACTGAGATGATCATGTGCTTCTTGTCCTTTATTCTATGAATATGATGTACCATATTGATTGATTTTCATATGTTAAATGAATCTTCAATTCCCAAAATAAATTCCACTTGGTCATAGTATATAATTCTTTTTATATGTTGCTGGATTTGGTTGTCAATATTTTGTTAGGGTTATTGCATAGATATTGATAAGAAATACTGATATGTAGTTTTTTTTCTTTTCTCATGATATCTTTGTCTGGTTTTTATAGTGTCATAGAATGAGCTGAGAAGGGTTACCTCCTCCTCTCTTATTATTTGGAAGAGTTTGTGAGAAATTGGTGCTAATTCTTTTTTAAGCATTTGGTTGAATTTATGACTGATATCATCTGATCTTAACTGTTCTTTGTGAAAAGAATTTTTATTGTAAATTCAATCCCCTCACTTCTTATAGGTCTATTCATATTTTGCATTTCTTCTTGAATCAGCTTTAGTAGTTTGTATCTTTCTAAACATTTTTCTAAGTTGTATTATTTGTTGGCCTACAATTGCTCATATTATTATTCCCTTATAATTCATTATTTCTGTAAGTCAATAATTATGTATCCTCTTTAATTCTTGATTTTAGCAACGTGAGTCCACTATATTTTTTTCTTGATCAGTCTACTGAAAGTTCTGTCAATTTTGTATGTGTTTCAAAGAACCAGTTTTTGGGTTTTTAAATGTCTTTCTATTTTTTTTTTCATTGTCTATTTCATTAATTTCTCATCTTTATTATTTTCTTTGTACTAAGTTTGCTCTTATTTTCTGTGCCTTAAGGTGGGAGTTTAGTTATTTATTTAATATCTTTCTTCTTTTTTAATATAGACATTTGCAGATATCAATTTCCCTCTAAGCACCACTGCCTCTATATCTTGTAAGGTTTGGTATTTTGTATTTTTATTTTCTTTCATCTTGAACTATTTTCTAATTTCCCTTGCAATTTCTTCTTTAACACATTTGTCTTCTAATGAAATGTGTCACACTGCATAGGGTATTACTTTCATCTACTGCTAGCCGTTGAATTTAATAAACTTTTGATCCTTTCTCAGAGTTATTGATGATGACTCTTTTCCAATGACAATTTTTCTTATTATGTTTTGCTGTTCTAGACCAGTCACTTAATTCAGGTCACAAAATTATGACCATTGTAACTAATCTGTGTCATATATTTGGCTCTTAATCATCTACAGATGATTAAGATTGACAATGGTACAGTTTATCACAAAAAAGCTCAACAACTGGCTAAAGGTCAAGGTATTCAATAGACCCTCAACTCACACCATAAGGAGACATCTGATATTGTCTAGCATGAAAACCGTTTATCAAAAATTGACTCTAAAAGATTTATTACTTTATCTCCCTCAGCTTTTCCTAGTCTACACTTACTAAGGCATTTTAATCACCAAATACAGAAATCCCCAGAAAAGAATCATATCCTCTTGGTAACTTCCTGGGTAGTTAACAAGATAAAGTTGTAGAGAATTGTATAGACTTTTTTTTTTTTTGAAATTGTAAGATTGTGTCCTAATTAATTTCTGAACATGATACTTTTTTCTCTCTCTAATGAAAAATCCAAACTGGGGCAACCTCCTCTGGTCCCCTCCCACTGGAGGAGCCTTTCTGTCCTCTCAATAAATCCTACTTTCAAAAAAAAAAAAACAAAGAAAAACAAAAGCTGGTCTGGTTTTTAACACTCCAAGTGACAGCCCAGCCAAAAGGGGCCTAGAAGATTCAAACTTAATTCTAGTTCAGGCATCCAAGTTCTCAGGTTGAGCTGATGTGGTCCTATATTATGAAGATAATGACTACTTGCCTGAATACAATGCTCACTGAATCTCCCTATTGTAGCTCAAACAGACTAAGAGAGGCAATACAATGGAACTCCATAAATTTTGTAAAAGTGTCCTTTAACTCACATAAAATCCCTCCATATCTGGATGCAAATTTTAGATGACCAGAAAAAAGTTAAATTACAGCTACTGGATTGGGACACACTTTTCTGTTTGTTTAGTAATAGTGGAAAAAACCAAAAACTCGTGAGACAAAAATATCTTAAATCTGGGAGGTGTCAAGCAGGTGGGCATTAATTATCTTTGATCTTCCAGTACATTCTTGCAGCCATCCTCATTAATGAAAATATTATGCTATTTCTCTCCTAAACCATTATACGTGTCTTGAAGTTAATTGATAAAACTGCCCTGTCACTGCTCTCGATGCCCCTGACTGATCACTACTTGATTGCCTTAATCTTACAAAGAAATCTGTCAAAAACATTGGAGGATGACCCCAACTCCCAAACCTCTCATGCAAAACCCATATTATCTTCTGATAACTTCCCTATCCCTATTCCCATAGCCACTACTCAGTCATTTTGGGGTTGGACAAATGTCAAGTAACTGATGGCATAAACAAATAGGACAAATTGGACTGAATGCCCTCAAGAAGTCTCCAAAAACCAGGACTAGACTCAATTATTCAAACTGCATTAAAAAATCTTACAGTTTATCAGCTGACTAGGAGGCCTTATTAGAGACACTGTCAAACTCTGCTCCTGATGACGTAGGTCCTACTTGCTGTTCCCCAACAATTGTAAACAAGCATTTCTTTCCAGTGGTACTATGTGCACTTTTGAGACTGTACTTCTTGTGTGAAAGTCAGGGATTAACTTTTCTACTTCTCCAAAACACTGTGACTTGCACCTTAGTAGTGGTCATAAGAGATACTCTAAAGTTAAAGGAAACGCCAACAGTAGATTATCACGAAGTCCTCAGATGATCATAGAGACCTCTCTAAAATAAGACTACACTTGATTACTTAGAGGAACTTTCTAGAGGTATAATTAACATGTTATTTTACACAGCATATAGCCAGCTATCCCTATTGTGTGGTCATCCAATTAGAAAAGTTGGCATAGAATCTGTCTCTGACCTTAAATGAAGTGGTCAATGACAACACCTTAGTTCTGGAAGTCATCAGTCCAGCACAATTTACTAGCCAAGTTTGCTATAGATAGATAAATGCAGACGAAGGTGAAATCTGTGCAATTGCTAATATATTCCTCTGTACATGCTTTAATGTCTCAGGTTAACTAAAGTTATCAATATAGATACTTAAGAAAACTCCACCTGGGTTTCTAAGATGGACCATAATGGTTTATTAGTTGTATTCTGGTTGGTTCTGGGATCCTGGGAAGCATGAATGAACTCAACACAGAAGGTTATCATTTGCTTCTTAGAGTCCTATTGGTAGTAGCCTTAGTTAAATGCTTTTATGAAACTAATTAATTAAATGTTGCCAACCTCTGTCATATTAATCAAAGTTATCAACAGAGTACCACATTCAAGAGAAAATTTACCAGAAGTGAAGACTTGTAGAAAAGAAGGGTACATACCGAGAAATAAATTTGTTTGTTTTAGCCAGGCTCAGTGGCTCAGCCTGTAATACCGCACCTTGGGAGGCTGAGGTGAGTGGATTGCCTGAGCCCGCGGGTTCGAGACCCGCCTGGGCAACTTGGCGAGACCTCATCTCTACAATAAATCAAAAAATCAGCCGGGCGTGGTAGCGCATGCCTGTAATTCCAGCTACTCGGAAGGCTGACGCGGAAGGATCACCAGAGCCCAGCAGGTCGAGGCTGCGGTGGCCGGGAGCGGCCACTGCACTCCAGTCTGGGTGACAGAGTGAGACTCCAACTCAAAATTTAAAAAAAAAAATTGTTTGTTTTTCACCTTTCACCTCTCAGTAAGTTATTGCCTCTCCTTTTATTCTGGCCTACCTTGTCAAGGATTTTTGCATCATGAACAGCCTTAGAAGATAGTGTCACCTTCTAGAGGAAAGAACAGGTTTGCATATATAGCCTTACAGGATAGAGATAGTGTCTGTCTATGAAGCAAAAATATTTCTCTGGAAATAATAAAGATAATTTTTTTCTGGAGTAAAATGGTAGGTTCTCTTTCCATCCATTATAAAAGTCTTGGCTTCATAAACTCAGAATTTTTCTCCCGTAAAATAATTCGCTGTATTTTTAGCATCCATATGGATCAATGTTTGTTGAGCCTAAGAAATTTGAGGGCATGAGGAAACTGATGAAAATATGTTAATACTCATATTGACCATAATGCCATAATAATAAACTCCTTTCCTTCTGACTCAGGACTCTCATATTTTCTGCCAGCATGAAAGTGTAACAGACAAATCTGCTAGCATGGGTGCAGTGTGATATATCAGACACTTCACAGTTCTTTACAGCTAGAAAAGAGAATATGTAAATAAATAAATTAAAGGATATCATGCTATGGGGAATAATCCCACTTTCTGATATAGAAATCTTATTTTAGCATTTTTTTCATTGGTTTTACCATTCCTGTTTGTAAAATTCATTTCTACCATTTTTTATTCTGCTGGTTTTCACCTTAAGAAATAATGAAACAATGCAACATGTACTCATTATATATATTAAAATGCTATTTATAACAATTTAAGGAATTTTGTTTTTATAATAGTATAAGCTCACTAATATGGGTTCAGTGACTTCTACCTCTTCTCTATCTTTCCCAGTGTACTTTGCAAAAGCTATTTAATAATTACATTTTGGATTAATGAATGTGATATTTTAATTTGACTTGACTTTTTTATGTTCTGTATCTTTTCAAAGAAATTTGACAAGTGAACTCAAATGCACTGAAGGGAAAAAAACAAACAGCTCCTTTAAAAAGTGGGCAAGCTGGGCTCGGTGGCTCAGCCTGTAATCCCGCACCTTTGGGAAGCTGAGGTGAGTAGATTGCCTGAGCCCGCGGGTTCGAGACCCGCCTGGGCGGCGAGACCTCATCTCTACAATAAATCAAAAAATCAGCTGGGCGTGGTATCGCGCACGTGTAATTCCAGCTACTCGGAATGCTGAGGCAGAAGGATCACCGGAGCCAAGCAGGTCGAGGCTGCGGTGGCCGGGAGCGGCCACTGCACTCCAGTCTGGGCAACAGAGTGAGACTCCAACTCAAAACAAAACAAAACAAAACAAAAAAAACAAAAAGTGGGCAAAAGACATGAATAGACACTTCTCAAAAGAAGATATATGGGCAACCAACAGACACATGAAAAAGTGTTCAGCCTACTCATCATCAGAGAAATGCAAATCAAAACCACATTGAGATACCACCTAACCCCTGTAAGAATGGCCATCATTAATAAAACGAACAGCAGATGCTGGCGAGGATGTGGAGAAAAAGGAATGCTTCTACACTGCTGGTGGGAATGCAAACCTGTACAACCTCTCTGGAAAACAGTCTGGAGATTTCGGAAAGAACTAGAAATTGACCTTCATATGACCCAGCAATTCCCCCATTGGGAATATACCCGGAGGAACTCAAATTATTCTACAAAGAAGATACCTGAATATGAATGTTTATTGCAGCTCTATTCACAATAGCAAAAACATGGAACCAACCATGTTGCCCATCAAAGCTGGACTGGATAAAAAAATGTGCTACATATACACAATGGAATATTATGCAGCCATAAAGAATGACAAATATATGGACTTTGCAGCAACTTGGATGGATTTGGAGTCGATCATACTCAGTGATTTATCACAGAAACAAAGAACAGAGTTCCATATGTTCTCACTCATAAGAGGACCTTGAACAATTATAATGCTATAAGAAAGAATTGGCAGTAATGGGAAACTGTTGGTGGCAGAGGGTGGGATTGGCATTTGAAGGAAACTGCTAGGGCAGGGAGGGGCGTACCTCATTAACAGGGGTACCTGCATGATCAATGTTTGTATACCTAACCCTGTATTATTTCCCACATCTTTACATTAAAAATAAAAAATAAAAATAATTTGAGAAAAGAAATTTGACAAGTTTTGAATCAAAAAATAAATATAGATATAAAATATTAAGGATATGAAAAGGAAAAGAAATTCAGGAAACTTGTAAGTTACTACCATAATTCTGCAAACGAATAAATGAATGATTGACTAATGCCTGAGTGACTAATTTAGCTTTATATATAACTAGCTAGAGATCTAACCACAATTTACTGACCATTCTCTTATATCTTTTTTTCTGGGAATTTTTCTGGAACTTGAACTCTTGACCTTGTTTTTGTATACCCAATTTTATTTTCTTTGCCTTAACACTATCCAACTCTAAATTGTATTGTGCATATAATAAACTATTGCTTTAAATACAACTAATATTTTCTTTTTTTTAATTATAAAGAGGTAGGTTAAAATTCAGGGTTAGGTATACAAACATTGATTATGCAGGTATCCTTGTTGATGAGGTATGCCCCTCCCTCCCCTAGCAGTTTCCCTCAACTGCCAGTCCCACCACCCCTTCCTTGACAGTTTCCCACTACTGCCGATTGCTTTCTTATAGTAGTATAATTGTTCAGGGTCCGCTTATAAGTGAGAACATATGGTACTCTGTTCTTTGTTTCTTTGATAGATCACTGAGTATGATTGACTCTAAATCTATCCAAGAATACAACTAATATTTTCTAGGAGATCAGAGATCATAATTGGGTATGTGTTGCATCAGAGCATATAAAAGAATTATATATCATATTAAATATAGAGAAATACATATACAGATAGTCCTCAACTTTGATAAGTTTACATTCCTATAATCCCACATAAGGGGAAAATATCATAAATTTTAAAAGTGCATTTAGTACCCCAATAAACCTATCAAAAAGGTAAAAAGTCATAAGAAAAATTATCTTGCCAGAGATTATTTGAATTTTTTTCTAAATATAGGAATACATATACCCACGTGTACATGTATTATAATTTGCATACACATATGTGTGTACATATTATGCAAAGAAAGAAAAGACTGCATGATTTATTCTTTATCTACTAAGAGTCCATAGACATTCTGCTTGCGTATCACAAGATTTCAGCATTTCAGTATTATTCTCAATCCATTTGAGAAAACATCACTAAAATTCAGTTTGCAGATTACCAAGCATGTTATGTTCTTCTAAACCTAAGTACCCAAATCTTCATTAATACAAGTAAAGTAGCACAAAGGGAGAAGCAGTATTCAATTAAAATAATTATGAAGCACAGCTGCCCTGACAGAGCACAAACAATTATATTTACAGAAGACTTTCTGTGCCATTAACACAGACAAATATATGGACTTTGCAGTAAATCTGAAATCCATTATACAAACTGTGCAAAGCTAAAAAAATTCTAGGCGCAAAATCTAACCACCACTGACATAAGTAGTTTTGCAGCTCTTACATTTTGGAACATTTCTTGGCAATGATGTATCCAGAATGTCTATAGAGTCAGGGCTTACTGGCATCTATCTTTCAATAGCAAGGCTATGAGATTATGTCTGCATTACTCTTAAAGTAAAATTGAAAAATGGCAGACTTACACATTAAAAAATGGGGAGTGGGACTGATTGAGAAAATTGTCCCCTCCTATCAGAGGCTACATTTTGGTGCCTACTATTTTTTTCTACCATTTTTTTTCTTTTTCTGAAACCACAATTTCAGGAAAACCTGAAAGCAATTGATGCACATATGAATTTCACTAGGGTCAACCATAATTCAGCAATGTTTGTTTTCCAGTCAAGTTTATACCTTAATTAATAGTATATTTGACTCTCCTCTCCACTTGTTTTCAGAAAGTAGGATAAAAGGCTTTAGATGGGAAAAAACAAAGAAAAATGAAAAGAAGAAGGAGTAAACCAAAATGGTGCTGATATTTGCTGAGATACAGTCATGGTTTAAACAGTTTATAGACAATATCTCATTTTATTATCAAAACAATCATAAACAAGTACAAGATAATTAAATCATTAAATATCTGTATATAATCTTTAATGTCCTTTATTGTACTCACTGGTTCAAAGTCATATAGACAGGAAATGACTTAGTTTGGATATGTACCCAATTCTGATTCTAAATTTCAGGCTTTTCTTTTTTTATTGTAAAATATAACATAAAAACTTGAGATTAATATCATGTAAACTTTACTGCTACTATACTTGTCCCCCTGAAAAAAAAAACAACTGTAAAACTGAACAAAGTATATGAGGCAGCTATTTTTAGGTAATGGAAAATTATCAGTATGAAACTGTTATTTGAGAGAAAGAAAATCTTAAGGTGAACCTAAATATTATCTTTTGCTTGGGGACCATTTCTGATGTGGTAAAGGGCAGTAGAGCCCAAACACAGCAGCAGAGTTGCTGGACTCAGAAGGAGTGCATCAGAATTCAGTGCTGTTGAAACAACTCTAATGTATGAGGCAAGATAATGGAAAAGAGAAAGCTGCTCTATAGAAGTACACGAAGTATGCGTGAGGATTCACCAGAGTTCTTCAGCTGCGGGCTAAGCTGCACATGTACAATCTGGAACTTCATAATGTGTAGTAGAGACCACCTACTCTGGGGCTGAAAGCTGAAGAGTGATAGAAGATATAGCACAGTAATAAAAGATGAAGATGCAGCCCAAGGAGAAAGATGAGAACTTGCTGACCATTTAGTTTAGACTCTAGAAAGCATAAAACTTAGAAGTAAAGATAAGAGCCAAGAGCAACAGCCACAGCCGGCAACCAAGTTTTAAATCTGACTACACTGCCTAACAACAACAGCAACAACAGTTCAAAGCCTCCCCAAAACAAAAAAGATCGACCAATAATTTAACTTCATGCGAGAACAAAACTCAACACAATTTAAAAGAAAACACAATCCAGACTCCTAATGACATATCACCTACATTGTGTAGGATGCAATTTTAAAAATTAGACATATGAAGATGAGGCATAGACTTCCAGCTTCTGCTTATGGAAGAGTAGTTTGTATCAGAACAACATTTCGATGGATAACGAGTATAAAGTGGTCAAAAATACACACACACACACACACACACACACACACACACACAAACAATTTCTATTTGAAGGCACTGGAGAACAACTAAAAGAAGACAGAAATTTGAGAAACTATGACCACTGAAAAGAAGAACACTACATGCAAGAGCCATCTTTTCCCCTGAGAATATGCCAAGATTGTAGGGAATGGATAGCAGAGTTCCAACAAAAAGAACCATATTTACTGAGCTTATGGTGTTATTTCAGGACTGCTAAAGAGTCTAAAACCTGAAGAGAAATACCAGAAAGAAGGGAAACACAGAGGGTAAATCCTCCAAATCTGAGTACCAACTCCTGTAAATCTTTGATTGCCTCTTGAACACATATAGCATAAGACTTTAAGAATTATAGCCTAAAGAAATAATAGATAGACTGAAACAGTGGAACAGATATGTCAGCTGCTTTCCCTCAAAGGTAAAGTTTTTTATTTAATTCCTGCCAAGCTACAGGAGATTGGCTAACAGCTCATATTTCTATTGAAATACAGAAAGGCCACACTCATGTCCAAGTACCAGGAGTAATGGCTATATAATATGGCTAAAAACAAAAGCTAAAACAGACCTATGCTTAAAAAGACAAAATTCAAGACTTTACACAATCAAGATGACTTTCCAGTAAATTAATAACTTGATACATGTGTCTAAATGCATATTCCACAATATCTAGGATATAATAATGAATTACTGTGCATGTGAAGAAACAGAGCTTTTCTCAACTGATAACAAAAAAATTAAAGAGGAGGGAACAGTTCTATTATCATTTTATGAAATTAGCCTTACCCTAACCCCAAAGCCAGACAAGGATACTATTTTTTAAACTTACTAACTATTGAACAAAGATGCAAAAATTCTCAACAAACACTAGCCAACTAAATTAAACAGAATACTAAAAGGATCATTAACCATGATTGAGTGGGATTTATCCCTGAGATATAAGAATGATTCAAAATACACAAAAATCAATAAATATGATATACCACATTAAGAGACTGAAGAATAACAGTTATATGATTATCTCTATCAACGCAGAAAAATAAGGACTTTTTTTTTCTTAAGGCTGCAAATACAAGGAATCACAAACACTAGTGAAGATTTTGACAAAAATAAACCCTTATATAGTTGATGAGGATGTAAATTTGTTCCATCATGATAAAAAAACAATATGGCATTTCCTCAAAAAATTAAAAATTATAAGTATTATAGAATCTGATAATTCCACTTCTGGGAATATATTTAAAGGAAACAAAAGCAGTGATAAGAGATATGCATTCTCATGTTCATTACATTATTATTCACAATAGCTAAGATATGATAACAACCTATTAATGGACAAATGAATTAAGAAAATGTGCAGATATACATAGATATAAATAATGGAATATTATTCAGTCTTAAAAAAAAGAAAATCGTGCTATTTGCCACAAGTATGAATCTGGAGTGCATAATGCTAAGTGAAGTAAGCCACATAGAGAAAGATAAATACTATATAATATAACTTACATGAGGAATCTTTAAAAAAAATCAAACTCATAAAAACAAAGTAGTTTGTCAGTGACTGAGTGATGAGGGAAATGAGGAGGTGTTGGTCAAGGGGAAAACTTTCAGTTATAAGATGAATATGTTCTGAGGATCTAAAGTACACCATGGTGATATAGTTAATAGTATTGTGCTTTATATTTGAAATTTATAGATCTTAAAAGTGTTCTTATCAAAGGAAAAAAAGCAACTATGTGAGGTGATGGATATGTAATTATAGTTTAGCGATGTATATATATATCAAATCTTTGCTTTGCACACTTTAAATATATACAATTTAATTTGTCAGGAATATGTCAATAAAGGTAAAACTATATATTAAAATTTTTTAACTAAAAAATTTAAAACTAAGTAATTAGAAATAATAAAGAGCAGAAAGCAAACAATAAAACACAAATAAAAAATAGAAAAAGTTAACAAATCTAACACTGTTTGAAAAAATTAAATGATCAAAAATATTAATTCTTAATATTAAGAATAAAAGGGTGTGTATTCCTACATATCTCACAGATATCAAAAAGGCAATAAGAAAATATTATAATGTCAATAAATTTAACAACTTAGTAGTATTAGAAAAATTATCTTGAAAGGCATGAGTTAGCAAAACTGATACAAGATGAAATAAAAAGTATAGGCTGCCCTATAATTTTCCAAAAAAAATCTTATAAAAAACCTTCCATCTTGGAAAATGAAGGAGACACTCTTATGGAAATTGGAATAGGCAATCAACTCCTGATCAAAACCTTAAATGCCAATGCCATAAGAGACATAACATAGACAAGTGGCACCTCATCAAACTGAAAATCTTCTGCAAAGCAAAACTATCGAGAGTGAGGAGACAGCCCCCCCGCCCCCAGAACGGGAAAAAAAATTTGCCAAATGTATATCTGACGAAGGCCTAACATACAGGATCTACAAGAAACTCAAACATGCAGAAAGTAAAAAACAAATAGTCCCATTAAAAAGTGGCTAAAAGACATGAATAGACACTTCTCAAAAGAAGACATACAAGCAGACAACAGATACAAGAAAAAGTGCTTAACCTCACTAATCATCAGAAAAATGCAAATCAAAATCACACTGAGATACCACCTAAGTCCAGTAAGAATGGCCATCATTAATAAAACAAAAAACAACAGATGCTGGAGAGGATGCAGAGAAAAGGGAAACAATTCTACACTGTTGGTGGGAGTGCAAGTTAGTTCAGCCTCTATGGAAAACAGTGTGGCGGTTCCTAAAATACCTAGAAATTGATCTTCCATATGACCCAGCAATCCCCCTCTGGGAATATACCCAGAGAAACTCAAATCATTCTACAAAAAAAGATACCTGTGCACACTTGTTACAGCACTATTCACAATAGCAAAAACATGTAACTAACAGTGCTGTCCGTCAAAACTGGACTCGATTTTTTAAATGCGGCACATATACATGATGGAATATTGTGCAACCATAAAGAAGGAAAAACCTACAGACTTCACAGCAACTTGGATGGCTTTATAGTCTATCATACTCAGTGATCCATCACAGAAACAAATAACTGAGTACTACATGTTCTCACTCATAAGTAGACCCTGAACCTCCATTATAATACGAAAAGAAAGGGATTGTCAGTTTCAGGACACTGCCAGGAGAGGAGAGGGGAGTACATAACATCAGTAAGGGTGCCTGATCCTAATCCGGTGAAGGGAGAACCAACGGAAAGCCCAAATTTTACTTAAACCACTTATGTACCCAATCCTAACTTGTTCCCCACATTTAAAAAAAAAAAAAAGAAAAAACCTTAAGCCTTCAAACAGGAAATTGCCAGGCATATATGGTCTGATTAGTAAAATCTATCACAATTTTTAAAGAAACAATGCTAAACTTACATATTTGTTCATAAAATTAAAAATAAACATTTCTTATTTATTATATGATGCCCACAGTGTCCTGAAAACAACCCCTGGCAGAGAGATTACATGAATTGAAAATTATAGAACAACAGTCATAGCAAATACAACCAATATATAAAACAGATAATATATCATCACCAAATAGGGCACAAATCTCAAAGGAAGAAAAGATTTTTACATCAGTATTTGTATGCAAGTATTGATTGGAAATGGTAATTATAAATGAGGTAACAGGAAAATGTCTTAGTATGGAGGGTTTATATAATAATCTAAGATCATAGAGGACAAGGATCTTAACCTTTCTCACTTGCTAAGTACTTAGCACAGTTCTGAACATACAAGAAGGATTCAGTAAATATTTATGAGTTTTCTAATCAGTTCTAAAGTCTTTTATGCTTCAAATTTGACAACTATTTGGACAGTTTGAAATTTTGGAAAAATAATGAGCAAGACTTCTTAACAAATGATAAGAATATTATTGTAGGAAAAGAGCCTGAATTGTATATCTTAGAAATATCAAATACTATTTTTATAAGATGTATTGAATATGCATGTATTTTAACTGTGATACCAAACAAACCATTTTGGCAGAGAATGGGAAGTTTGTTTGAAGGCAAGACATTTCAAGAGGGCTATGTTAAATCTATTCATTACTAAAGTAATACAGAATAATACATTAAAAAATTTTGAATATTAGAGAAAATTGTAGTATTTTCAGCATCTTAACAAAATTATAGATGGCTATTGATGTATTTTCCAGTGTTTTATTATTAATAATTATTTACATAGATACCATACTTTACATACAAATATGTCTCATATTTGTAAAATGTTACATTATAGATGCAAAGCAAATTACTTACAGACTATTAAAAAGAAGTGCTTAACTTAGAGAAACATATGAATTTCCAAATAAATATACTAACTTGCTCATTGATTCACTTAAGCAATCATAGTGAACTATAAAAGGGAATATTTATGTAAGAACATGCTATGACTATTAACCAAATACATAAACTATTTTAAAATATAGTAGATGTGGTAACTTAATTAGAGATTTAACCTAGCCAGAGGTTATCTATTATTTTCTATCTTGAATTTCAGATAATATCATCTAGACTGCCTTTGTTACCTGCTAAGCTGCAGAATTAGCGTTGGAACAGCTTTAAGATTTCTTTATATTTAGTTTAAATTCTTTAATTACTTCAGTAGAAAGAAATAATTTTTATACTTTTTTTTTAACATCAAGAACCACATTTGCTCTCTAGAAATTTGAAAGCTTGAGTGATCATTCCTGGAAACGTGATTCTAAGCACAGGGCCTGTGGTAGGCAGAATTTTGAGGAGATCCTCAAATTTTCCTGCACCTGGAATATATAAACCTTCTCTCTGTTGTTGAATCAATCAACCATTAAAATAAGTTAATGCTGTGAAGGTGTATTGCAGATAGTGTCATGAGCCACATGGAGACATTTCAACAATGGACTCATATATGATGACTGTGCTATAAGATTACAATGGAGTTGAAAAATTCCTACTGCCTGGGGACGTCATGACATCATAACATAACACATTACTCGTGTTTATATTGATGATGGTATAAACAAACCCACTGCACTGCCAGTTCTATAAAAGAATAGTTCTTGATAATGATAATAAATGACTGTGTGACCGGTTTGTGTATCTACTATACTATAGTTTTTTTTTTGTTATTTTGGAGTGTACCCCTTCTACTTATTAAAAAATAAAAAGTTAACTGAAAATCAGCCTCAGGCAGGACCCTCAGGAGGTATTCCAGATAAAGGCATTGTTATCATGGGAGATGACAGCTCCATGCATGTTGTTGTCCCGTGTTGTCCTATGTTCCAGTGGACAAGATGTGGAGGTGGAAGATAGTAATACTGGTGATCCTGACCCTGTGTAGTCCTATGTGTGTGTTTGTGTTTTAGTTTTTAACAAAAAAGCTTAAAAAGTTAAAAAGTAGATAAAAATAGGAAAAAAAGTCTATGGAATAAGGATATAAAGAAAGTGCTTTTGTACAACCATACAATGTGCTAGCTAAGAGTTATTACAAAAGGGTCAAGAAGTTAAAAAAATTAAAACGTTTATAAAGTAAAATATTATAGCAAAATAAGATTAACCTGTTATTGAAGAAAAATTTTTAAAAAATAAATTTAGTGTAGTCTAAGTGCACAGTGTTTATAAAGTCTACAGTAGTGTATGGTAGTGTCCTGGGCCTTGACATTCACTCACCACACACTCACTAACTCACCCAGAGCGACTTCAGTCCTGCAAGCTCAATTCGTGGTAAGTGCCCCAAACGGGTGTTCTATTATTTTTTATATTTTATATTGTATTTTTACTGTATCTTTTCTATGTTTAGATCCACAAATACATACTGTTATGTTACAATTGCCTACAGTATTCATAGAGTAACATGCAATACCATGTAGTACCATCTAGGCTTGTATCAGTACATTCTATAATGTTCCCACATCAATGAAATCATCTAAAGACTCTTTTCTCAGGAAATATTCCCATCATTAAGCCACTTATGACTGTGCAATTAAGGTCTGAAATCAGTTAACCTTAAGATAAGAAGATTATCAGGGTTTGTCTAACCTAATCACATGAACCATTTGAAAACACAGTTTCCTCACAGATTTCCTTACAGAAGAGGA
This sequence comes from Carlito syrichta, assembly GCF_000164805.1. Taxonomy (NCBI): domain Eukaryota; kingdom Metazoa; phylum Chordata; class Mammalia; order Primates; family Tarsiidae; genus Carlito; species Carlito syrichta. The sequence continues at coordinate 71,403 of NW_007247785.1, read as the reverse complement.
AATCAGAGATATGCTCAGCCTGACCTGGAAGAAAGTAAACTTCCATGCTGTGAACTATTTTTGAGGGTCATGCGGCAAGAAATTGTGGCAGCCCTTATAAGCCGGAACAGGTGCCAAACTGGCTTTATCAAGAAAAAAGACCTCTACCATAGAAGCACAATTGCCTACCCAGAACCCAAGAAGTTAGAGGAGGAACCTAAGCTCCAAATGAGAATACAGTGAACCAAATACTGATTTCAGCCATGTGAGACGCTAAGCAGAGAGCCCATCCACACTATACCCAATATTCTGCCCTATGTGAGCTAATAAATAGGTGTTACATTAACCTGATAAACTTATAGTCATGTATTGTATAGCAATCGATAAACTAATACATGTACCAAGTCCAGTTATCTATTATTACAAAAGTTGAAATCCTAATACATAAAAACTGCAGTTTTTGCTGAACTCACCAAATTTTGTGCAAAACTGTTTTCAATTTTTTTATAAGGGGCACACTTGTCATGCTTCTTTTCTTTTAATCTTTCAATATCTACACATGTAAAGCCCCAGGCAAAGTGCTAGATACCTTTCAAATGATCAGAAAAGAATAACAGTGATAACAAGGTGTACCAGGCACCTTATTGGGCTTTCCAAAACAAATCTGAACAAAATAACACCTTTTCTTCACCTCTCATCACATACTCATACCAACTTTTTCTGAACATTTGTAACGAACAAACTATTACCATTTCATGATTTGACTACCCTCAGACTGCTAAAATCCCAGAATGCTACACATAATTTGTTTCATTTCATTTATAAAGTTTTCTTGTTATACCTTTCTAACTATAAAATTATAAAAGACACCTGTAGCTGTAAAGTTAGATAATTGTTTTTAATGTCACTTCTACTTCTAAATTCTGAGTAACAATCTGTTTTAAAATGACATTTTAAAAAAAAATCAGTTGAGTGACCACATAATTGGAAAGCTATATGTAATTTGCACAAATGGTTGTAAGCAACTTACACAATTGACTGAAATTTCTGTGAAAATATTCCAGATAATTGCATGGTTTCCTTTTTTTGTTTTTATTCCCTGAATGATTGACAGAGTAAAGACAATTCAACGTATAAATTTTGCCACCATTTTCTCAATAGAAATCACTCAGTACCTATCGGTATCAGTACAAAATTAGAAGTAGTCATAGCATATAACAAGTATAAAGTTTAGGAAGAAAATTGTCTAAAAAAATTTTTTTAACCTGTAGTAGAAAAAAAAGAGTGAAAATTACAATCATTCACATTGTTATGTAGCATAGAGTTCAGTTAACAGTAAGATTTAGATAGAAAAATCTGTCTTTAATTCCTTGCCTAATCTTCTTAGTTGAGTTAGTTTTTTAAAAGTATTCTAGCCGGGCTCGGTGGCTCAGCCTGTAATCCCGCGCTTTGGGAGGCTGAGGTGAGTGGATTGCCTGAGCCCGCGAGTTCGAGACCCGCCTGGGCAACTTGGCGAGACCTCATCTCTACAATAAATAAAAAAAAAAATCAGCCGGGCGTGGTAGTGCGCGCTTGTAATTCCGGCTACTTGGAAGGCTGAGGCGGAAGGATGGCTGGAGGCCAGCAGGTCGAGGCTGCGGTGGCCGGGAGCAGCCACTGCACTCCAGTCTGGGCAACAGAGTGAGACTCTAACTCAAAAAATAAAAAATAAAAAGTATTCTAGGGCAGATATAATTATCGATCATATTCATCTTTTCATTTTCAGAGGCTAACATGGTGCCCGGTATATAATATGGTTTTGACTCAATTTATATTTCATATATTAGATTTATTTTAAGAAATACGAGTACAAGATTCATTAGAAATACAAAGAAAGAAGGAATATTACAGAAACCTAAATATGACAACAAACTCATTATATTAATTGCTGTTAACATTCACCTTAGTATAATTCTAGTATGCATAGTAATAACCTAGAGACCATACAAGTGTAGGTTACAACATTCCTTCCACATCCACATAGAATAAGTCTCTTCAGTTAAGCTCTAACGTTGTACAGATTTTTTAATATTTATTTTTTAATTGATGCCTAATACTTGGACATATTTATGGAGTACAGTATATTTTGGTACATGTATATAATGTGTAATAATCACACCAGGGTTTAGCATATCTATCACCTCACATATTTATCATTTCTTAGTACTGAGAACATTCAAAATACACTTTTCTAGCTATTTGAAAATATACAGTGAATTATTGTTAATTATAGCCACTGTACACTGCTATAGAACACTAGAACTTATTTCTTCTATCTAGCTATCATTTTATATTTATTAACCAACTTCTTCTTATTCCCCCACCATTCCCAGCCTCTAGTTATCACTATTCTACTCTCTATTTCTATGAGATCAACTATTTTACATTCCATATATATGAGTGAGAACATGCAATATTTGTCTTTCTGTGCCTGGCTTATTTTACTTTTCTCCTGGTCTGTAAGAATTCTTCTAAAGAAAAAAGTCTTCTGTTAGTCTAAGGGGAATTTCCTTGCTTGTGACTTGATGCTTTTCCCTCACTCTTTCTAAAATTTGCTCTTTGTCTTTACTTTGACAGTAAGATTTAGATAGAAAGGACCTTTATGTTTTGAGTCTATACGGGAACCACTGAGCTTCCTGGATCTGGATGTCCATATCTTTTCCCAAGACTTGATAAGTTTTCAGCTGTTACTTCATTAAATAGATTTTCTATACCTTTTCCTATCTCTTCTCCTTCTGAAATTCCCCTAATGCAAAATATTTGTTCACGTAATGGTGTCCCATGTCTTGTAGACGTTCTTAATTGTGTGTGTATCAACTGGGTATTTCAAAAGACCTGTCTTCAAGTTTAGAAATTCTTTCTTCTGCTTGATTTAGTCTGTTGTTGAAGCTATCAACTGTATTTTTATTTCATTAATTAAATCATTCAGTTTTCTTGGTCTGTAAAATGGGCATAATAATAGTACCTATTTCATCACATGGTAACAAAATGCCAAGACTTGAAGAAGTGCAGTGACTAACAATGTTAAATAACTAATAGTTAAAAGTGGTACTAATGCTCTGGTCTTACTTAAATTTAAAATCCAATGTTCTTTTCCTGTATAATAAATAACACATTTTACTTTTGTATTTATAATGCTTAAGTGTTTATTAATGCCTATCAATGTCATATAAATTCTAGGGTCATGGTTGAAGCCCATTAGGAGTTTTCATTATTTTTTCTATGGGTGGGCAGTCATCTAACCACCTGAAAAATATAATAAAATAGAGATGACCTTGCTTCTTGGCCCTATGTCAAGTATGTAGGTAAAAACTAGGACAAATAAATTATATATATATGTCTCTGGACATGAAAAGGGATAGAGCTCTGAACATTGCGGGGTTCAGAAAATGTAACCTGCATAGGTAACTGCAATAAGTTGGGTTTTCAGACAATAAGTTAGTTTTAATAGAATTTTAAATGCTTTTTTAATCAAAAGAAATTGCCTGCAATATTATAAAATGACTCTGAAAATCATATGTACCAAAAATGAGTAAAAAATATATAAAAATGTAGATTAGTACTGGATAAAATTTTCATTTTGTTTGGATCAAAATTCTCTGTAATGATCAGCAGTAGTGAGATACTGCCAAAGATGAGGGGGCACATACCATCAATAAGGGTGCCTGGGGCAACCCCCTCAGGTACCCTCCCACTGTGGGAGCTTTTTTGTCCTCTCAACAAATTCTGCTTTCTAAAAAAAAAAAGGAAGGGTGCCTGATCCTAATCCAGTCAAAGTGAGATTCAATGGGAGGCCTAGAACTTCACCTGTACATAAATCATTAACGTACGCAATCCTGGCTTGTACCCTACAACTTTAAAATAAAATAAAATAAAATTTTTAGAAAATTCCCTGTAAAAATGTTTCTGAAAATTTTCCATGAAGGAAAACATTACCTGAGGAAATAAAACTGAATTTATTAATTACTCATGATATTCTAAGCATTTTACATCCAACATTCTTTTTTTGGGGGGGGCATTGCAGTCTCACTCTGTCACCAAGACTGGAGTGCAATGGCACACTCACAGCCACCACAGCCTTGACCTGCTGGACTCAGGTGATTCTTTTGCATCAGTCTTCCAAGTAACTGAAACTATAGGCACGTGCCACCAGCCCAGTTAATTTTTCTTTATTGTAGAGATGAGGTCTTGCCAAGTTGCCCAGCTAGATCTCAAAACCCTGGGCTCAGGCAATCCTCTCACCTCTGCCTCCCAAAGTACTGGGATTACAGACATGAGCCACTGCACCCAGCTACATCCATTATTCTATATAGTAGTCACTGTGACCACAAAGACTTGTGCTATCTTCTTCTAGTTTTCAAATGAGAGACTACGAGAAGGAATAACTTGTGATATGTTTCACACCTGGTAAGTGTCAGAGTAAAGATTTCAATCCAATTCAGTCCAATATGCCCACGCTCTTTCACTTCAAATTTTCAAAATAACCATGCCCTTTGAGATGATGATGCAACCTTGAAGATAAGCCAAAATCTCTGGCAACAAAAGCTTCTGACTTCCAAGAAATGCTTTAAATAACCTCTAAGAGGAAAATGGAATTTCAATAAAACATAATATATTTATCCTGTATTTTATTTTCAATTTCCAGCTTTTGATCTCAAAAGTAGACATTTTGAGTATAAAACAAGAGCTTCTGACAATCAAATAGCATGGAAAGCCATAATAAAGAATTTACATTTGACTCAGCAACAAGACTGTATATGTGCTTTTTTTTCCAAAACATTGTTTATATAATATAATCTGTGAATGTATATTTGATGCATGAAATTAAGCAAACAATTTACAACCTCTAATTTTGCCAGTTAAAAGTCAAGCTTATTCTACTCATTGATTCTACAATTTTTCCTTTCTTTCACTACAGATCAGAGAAAATGAGTCTTTGTTTAGGTTATCTCTATTGATCAGTAACACCTTCACTGTTAAATACTGATTCCTTAAACGAATCAGTCTGCAATATTTCAGGATTTCAAAGAAAAAAATTAACTAACTTCTCTACATCACACATGATAAAAACTCAATTATACCTAACTCCTTTGGTTAACAAGAGGTGTGTGTAACATCTAATTCATCCTGGCAGATTCCTCAGGAGTACTTGAAGCATAGAATCGAGCACTGCATGGGGGCATTACTGAGGTTTATATTTTCATGGTGATGGCAGGTTACATGAAGCACATGCCTTGATGATTTTTTCTAAAGTATCACACTGTCTGATATATTCTCAGGGCTATAATTTTAAGGTATCAATCAACCACTTGTCCAAGTAATGAACCAGGTCTGCAGCTCCTTTGTGGGATGAATCTCATGTGTGCTTCTATTACCAAGGAGATGTACTGCCATAACCAAGTAAAATCCTTCAGAAAAGATGATGTTGGTTGCTTAGCTGTCACTTTGGAGAATCAACACTGTCCACGGTCATACAGTGTCACAACATAATAATATTTCCTAAATCAGCAATACAGTATGTAAACTGTGGCAGGATTTTACAGAGAAAGTCGGGACACCGAGGCCAGGAAGCAGTTTTATTCGTGCTGACACCAGCTCAGCAGATTCACATCCAAAGGCTGAACTCCGAGTGCAGGGGGGCGTTGCCTTTTATACAATTTTAACCTCTTTGTCCCCCTTATAAAGCTTACATATTAGTACCATACAAGCTTACAGCAGAGTTACACATGCGCACTACAGATTGGGGCTACATTCCTTTCTAATATGAATCTTCCAAGTTCTTATCTTACGATGCTAGAAAATCTCTTTTATTATTCTTGGAAGGCTTTTATCCTACTGTACTAAGGGGGCTCCTACTCTGTCCTGGGAAGGCCTTTATCTTATTAGATTTTGGGGAAGGGCTCCCTGCCTCAAAGCAAACAGATAATAAGATCTCATGTCTGGTTTTTAATGCTTAACAAAAGTCTAGGACAAAAATAATATTGAGGAATAAAATTTAGGAAAACTGTAATTCTACACTGAATTAACTCTCTGCCCCATCTGGAAAGCTTATAAAAATGCAGATTCTCAGGTCTACTTACTATCTGCAAAATCAGAATCTATAATTGGCCTGGGAATCTGTATTTGTAAAAGTTTCCCAGGTGATGCTGATAATCTGCCAGATTTGAGAGCATCCCTTTGGGAATTCTAGTGGATATACTTCTTTATGCATAAAAAAAATACTACCTTGATTAAGTTAGTCCTGGTACTTGAAACACAATAGCCTACTTCACAGTATCACCTTCTCTGTCATGTCATCTCTTCAATTTTAATGAAACTTTGCCACAAGCACAATCTAATAACTCTGCTTCTATGCTGATAATAAAACTACCCATTATGTCACTCAATGTCCATAATATAAAACCTTGAGTGCAATTTTTTTCAGAATATATCAAAAATAATTATCTTTCTTCTGACACACTGGCATGCTTCCCCTTTTGCATAATGAGGATAATTATAAATGTATCTTGATTCCTTTTTGTCAGAGTTGTCAGGAATCTCAGAGTAAATTTTTATTCTCAGACACAGCAACTTTGTTATCCTATAGGAGCGATATTTTGCTTTCTCTTCTTTCTTCATTCTTGAATTCCTTGTTTACATCTTCATCCATTAACGTTATTATACAAAACATCTGCGTTGAATCTTTAGAGTACCTATTATATATCAAAAACTACACTAAGTGCTCTACATAAAATATTTCATTCACATAACAAATCCAAGAGATGGATATTGTTGTCCCACTTCCTACATGAAAAAAATCTGGCTTAAATAAATTGAATAGTCTGCCCAGTTAGGATCTTAGTAAGTGACACCTATACATTTGAATACAGAGCCAATGATTTTATCTGCTGTGCTATCTGTCCTTTATGTTCATTCTTTTTTGTGTTTTATAAAATAATTTTGAAAGAAAGGAGAGAAGAAGATAAGACAGAAAAGGCAGAGAGCAATTTTTTTTTAGGGTAAAATATTCTTTTTTTATAATCAGTATTTTTAATTATGATATTGTGGGATACAGTTAAGGGTTAGGTATACAAATATGCTTCGTTCAGGCACCCTTGTTGATAAGAGGTGTCTCCCCGTCACAGACAGATATTTACTACCGTTAACCCCATTTCCCTTCCCTTCCCTCCCCCATAGTTTCCCACCACTGTCAGTCATTATCTTATAGTATTACGTTGGATGTTCAAGGTCCACTATATGAGTGCGAACATGTGATACTCAGACATTTGTTTCTGTGAGAGGTCACTCAGTATTATAGACTCTAGTTCCATCCAGGTTGCCGCGAAATTCATGATTTTGTTCTTTTTTATGGCTGCGTAGTATTCCATCATGTATATGTATCACATTTTTTTAATCCAGTCCTCTTTTGATGGACAGCATAGTTGGTTCCTGGTTCTTGCTATTGTGAACAATGCTGCAAGAGCAATTTAATAAGTGACAATTTGTATATTAATGACTGTTAATGATTTTATTGTGTTAGGCTCTGACTTAATTTAATCTACTTTTCATATCTAAAATACCCAAATATACAAAGTAAAGCAGTAAAAGAAAACATAGAGTCTCCCACTTTCTTTAGGAAATAATCTCTGTGAACATTCTTCTCTCATTCAAGACAGTAAACAAGTTAATCTATTTGTATAATTACACAGTTGAATTCATCATTCATTAGTATTTCTAGATAACACTTTTCCACTCTTGTAGAGAGAAACTGGATTTTCTACACATAAGTATAAAATGAAAAAAAAACCCAACTTGATGTAAAAAATAGTCACATGTTTATTGAAAGTCCCAGTTTTGTTCCAGTATTAACATGGTTCTTTAAATATAAGTCTAAATGAAATACAAGGGGACACTAAAAAAAAAAAAACGCAATTTTTTTTGGAGGACGAACCCTTGTGGTACAGGCTTCTACCACCAGGTAAGTGTTCCAGGAGCACACTAGAATTAGTGTAATAGCTAGCATTGTTGCTAGAAGTTGCATTCAGCCTTAGTGAAATTTTTTTTCTTTTTTTTAGATTCTTTAAATGCATTGACCCATTTCATGATGGGTGATTTATGTATGAGTGTACCTGCCCACACTGCACTGAGGGTTCAGTAGTTTTTGACTGAAAACAGCATAACCCCTGTGCTCCACCCTTCCTATATACCCAGTCTCTCCTGGAGTGACTTTTTTTTTTTGTTTCCCCAGATGAAAAAAGAACTCAAAAGGAAACATTTTGTTGATGTGAAAAAGGTGAAATAAAAAACTCTAGAAGCACTGAAAGGCATCAAAATTGATGAGTTCAAAACTGTTTGAACGGTGGAGAAAGCATCTTGATAGATGTAATGCATCAAACGGAGAATAACTTGAAGGTGACTGAAGTTTAAACATATAAGAATAAATACACAATTTTTTATAAATAAATTCCAGTTTGGGGGTCTCCCACATATTTATATAGCTTTCTTTATTTTAAAAACTGACAAAGATTCTCTTCTAGACCAAACTCTCATCAGACTCCTCTGAATTATTTTCCAACTAAATCCTGACTTTTGGGCTTTCTGTTTATCTCTGTATTGCATAATTTTAGCAAGAATCCTGAGAAGCCAGTTTAGCCAGAATTCCCCACCCTTGATATTGGATCACTCACCCTAGACTGCCTGCAGCAAGACTCTTGCTATGTCAGTTTGAATCTCCCTTACCCCTGAAGTTTCCTCTTAGCAGTTTTCCATTCACTGACCCCCCCCACCACCCCATCCCATCATTCTTGACTACAAATTTCCTTTTTCTTTTTGTAATGTGGTAGGTAGCCCTAAATCTGAGAGGGCTTCCACGTAAGGTCCTTTACCTATTCTTAAGAAGTCACTCTGAGGTCCAGCAGAGAGAGGCATTAGTTCATTAGAACTTACAGGAGGCACCATGGTAGCCAGTCAGTGAAGTAAAATTTCTCCCAGGAAGCACCAATGCCTGCTGGTTGGTGAAGAAAGAATCCATGCCTTGGGACACTATGGCAAGGCAAGCAGTTTTTATAATCAAGCAAGTTAGTTATTCAAATTATCATATGGTGCTTACAATTATCTTATGTAAGGGTGCCACCACATTACTCTGTCCCAATTACCTGCACCCCATGACTCGTGACTGGTTATTGGGAACATGCATATACTGCAGAGACCAGCCTTGGCCAGAGACTACTCCCTGAAAGCGAGGCAGAAAGAAGCCAGATATAGGGGCAGTGCAGGAGTTCAAATGTCTGTACCTAGTAAACATGAACCTGGAAAAAAAATGCATCAAGCATTGGTATAGGTCAAAAGGAGAAATTTTTCAAAAATAAAAGACACTCCAATCTTTATTTTTTTGTTAGTTTCCTTATTTGACTTTAAAAAAAAAAAAAAAAAAAACAGAGAAAAGGCTCCTGGTAGTGTCATTTTGTGCTCTAGTCTCCATTTCCAGAAAAAATTGACTTTGCTTCTCTAATTTCCTAGGGGAATTCTCTCGTGAAGATAACACTTTTGTGTTTCATATTGCTTTATCTGATGATTTAACTTGGTATCTCTTTGTCTTTAGGTAGTGTTTCCTGCAAAACTCCATATTTAAATGTGAAAGAGTAGTAAAATTAAATTAAGGAAAATGAAATCAAGGAAAGTAAACAATTATAGACATTAAGACTGGACCATCTATTAGGTAACAATCTGTTTCCTTAATAAAGCAGTATTGGTTCTGACTATATAAATTTAAATTGCAAAAGGTCAGGGAATAAAGATCTAGTATAAACAAAATTCCATGCCAAATTACTCCTGTTTAAACAATCATGAAAGTTACGATGCACTAGAATAATTTTTTATAATCAGTATCGAATTATATCATTAGGATAATAAGTTACATGGTCATTACAAGTGACTCGCAAGACTCAGTGGCAAATATCAACATAGTAGCTTCAAAGTTCCATAGTTCTTAGAATTGTTAAATGTTAGGTCTTTAAAAAATTAAGTTTGTTTTCTCTTAATTGATAAAAATTAAAGAGAAGGAAAAATATTGATATGTACTATAAAGGTACATATCAAATTATGTATGAAAATTTAGAAAATTCAAATTATGTTATGTGTATTTCTCTTAGGGAAGTAATTTTTCTCTGCCACTTCTTTTCCTCTCTGTTACCATCTTTAGAACGCTTGTCATTGTTATAAGTAAATTGTTATAAGTATATATAAGCTAACTAGGTATAATTAAATATATAACTATAGTCCTGTCACAGTGCCCAATGACTGCAGAGTGGTTAAAGTATTCTATGTTGAAAATTCATTCATAAGAACATTAGAAATAAATATGCATTTCTTTCCATATTCAAAAGTTACTATTTTATTGCCTCATTTGATGTTTTCTTTTTGGTAGCTCAGAAGACCACATCAGAGCCCCAGTGAGAGAGAGGTAATTGGTGCTCAGGCACAGGGCAGGAAGTTCATGTAACACAGTAAGAAGGCTGACTGGCAAAAGAAGAGAGCAGGAGCAGCAGAATTTTTAAAACTATCAAAATTTATGAGGTCAGCAAACAGTGGGGCTGTTTTTTGACCTGACTTTTTATTTATGTGTGTGTTCACAAAAAGATAAAAATACTGATTTCTTTTCAGAAACTTTTGTTGTGTCATATGCACAAAATTTCAATTTTTCACAAATGCGGAATCTGCCTATTTATTAAGGTATGTTTCAAAATAATCTTTTGATTTCTTGGTTCAAGACACATGGAGGCACAAATGCTGAAGTATTTCCCTACGCATGGGCCATCATCAACACCAGGGCACAGTCTGTGGAGGCCTGATATTTATTCAGTGGCACTGTTGATGGAATGACCAGAGGAAGCCAAGAAGGATTGTTGGTGCTGAATGCCAGAGCCAAATGATTTGAAGTTCTAAGGGGAAAGTGCCTGCGAGACAAAAATCAGTAAGAACTAGAAAAGTACTGTGTAAAGTAGGTCAAATATGATTAAGAGTAGAAACTAGGAACAACTCACAAGCGTTGAAGTTCAGTTTCTATGTACTTGGGAAAGATTCCATGACTCCAAAATGCTGAATAGGGTTATATATTTTAGGCATCATATTCCTCTTTTCCAAAAATGTTTTCTTTTTTAGTCAGAATAGAATTGATTTATTAAGCACCCAAGTAATTGAATTCAACCATAATAATAATTCAGTCTGCTTCATAAGAAGAACTGTTTTGTTTTTCTTCCTTTGCTACATTACACACATAAAAAGTCAATTGAGTTTTTTGTTCACCAACTGTAACAAAGGCTTATTTTAAGACAACTTTCATTATTTACTGAATATTTACTATGTGCTAGGCACTGTTCAAATAAAATATAGAAATACTAGAATATTATGATCACCAAGAGAAAAATATAAAACAGGAAAAGGGATGAGCCCTGACATTTTCAATTGATTATGGAAAGATTCACCGAAAACATGACATATGAATAAAGATAGAAAGAGCCGGGCTCGGTGGCTCAGCCTGTAATCCCGCGCCTTTGGGAGGCTGAGGTGAGTGGATTGCCTGAGCCTGTGGATTTGAGACCCGCCTGGACAACTTGGCGAGACCTCATCTCTACAATAAATCAAAAATTAGCCGGCGTCGTAGCGCGCGCCTGTAGTTCCAGCTACTTGGAAGGCTGAGGCGGAAGGATTGCTGGAGCCCAGCAGGTCGAGTCTGCGGTGACTGGGAGCGGCCACTGCACTCCAGTCTGGGTGGCAGAATGAGACTCCAACTCAAAAAAAAAAAAAAAAAACCAGATAGAAAGAAAGGGAGGGACATAGACATGCAGATACTAAGAAATAAGCACACGAACCTGAAGGCACAACTAGTGCAAGGGCACCAGGTGAGAGGGTGCTTGGCCTACTATAAGAGGTGCTTTTGTGCTGAAACACAAGAATAGGATAAGAGGTCAGAGAAGGAACCGGGTAAGATTGTATGAGAGATTACTAAAAACCTTGTAAGGTTTACAAAAAGTAGCGTAGCTTTTACTAAGATGAATATTAATTATAGAGTTTTAAACAAGGAGCGATATGCCTTATGTTTTAAAACAAACTAGACATGCTTTCATAGGATCCCTCAGGCTACTGTATTAACAAGAGATGGAAGCAAGAAAAGAATGGAAGCAGAGAAAGTTGTTATGATGTCATTATTTAAAAAAAGCAAGAGTTGAGATAACTTGGACCAGGATGGTAGAATACGAAGTGGTAAGAAGTGATCAAGTCTGGGTCTATTTTAAAGCAAAAATAGTTGTTTGCTGATGTGAATGAGTGTTAGACAAATAACAGAGTAGAGAAAAATCGATGACTTCCGGTCTGATAAATAGAATTTCCATTCATTAGGATTAGGAAGTCTCAAAGAAATAACAAATTTGGAAGGAATAGCAAGAACTCAGTTTTGTACATATTACGTTTGACACACTTGCCAGACATCTGAAGGATCTCTGCCTGTTTATCCTCCTTTTAGAACTAGAAAAGTCTTATTCCGTCTATACCAGACCCCAACTTTTGTCTATTAAGCAAGAGGTACCCTTTTCATGATCGACTATTCCATGCATAAATACAATGATCCAAGATACCCAAATGCCATAGTAGAAACATGTTTGGGAAACTACTGAATTTGTGCCAGAAGCAGGCATGTGCTAGGGCTAGGGATCACTAGAGCAATGATTGGTGACACTAGTCACTACAGCCTCCTGTGAATGTATGTATGCTTCCTTGATAATATAAAATAAAAAGTCATCACTATCTAGTTAGTATTTTTTACGTTTGTTAATTTGTTTATACCACTTTCCAACTCCACTAGAATACAGGCCCTCAGAAGGCACAGTCTTTGTCTGTCTTGTATCAAATATCGGAAGCCTAGAACAGTGTTGATCATAGCAAAATTCTATGAAAAAAATTAATCAGTTATGTGTTCGTGTTTAATAAAACTTGTTCTGTAGTTTAAAGAATTACTGTTTTGCAGAAAATAACAATCTTCCACAAAGAAAAGATTGAACTGCCAAGTAATAGAGGACATAGTTATAATAAATCAAAATTGTAATTTTTTTCAAAATTAAATTTTTTAGAATACTTATCAGAGATATTTTAGGCAGAGATATGACATAGGTTTGTATTTTAGATCTTTCTGGAATCAGAAGCTCTAAGCGATAGGCTCAAAGAAAAATATATACAACAATTTTTTAAAGGTTCAGGCCAAATAATTGTCCTGCAAGTAAAAATTTAGCAATTTTGACATTTAATTATTCCTTTTCTAATTCGAATATTATAATTTTCTTTAGCTTGTATCACTTGAATACAATTGCTCACCCCTGGAGCATTTTGCCATTGTTTGCTGGTAATATGCATCATCTCTTATTTTTAAGTGAAGGGGTTTATGTTACTTTCTCTTAGTTGTTGTAGGAAAAAGTGAAAACTCAAATTTGGCCAAGAGCTTCACAAAACTCTTATTTGGTCATTTGCCTCACAACTGTGTATCAATGAACATAATAAGTTAATAAACATTGATAAAAATGTAGCACTACATAACTACTCAAATTTTCATATCTTTTTTACTTTTTTGTCTCCAGAAAAACATGGAAAAGAATAAATTTGAGCCTTGCTCTTATGTGACTTGTACTCTGGGCCTTCTTGCTATCTTATGGTTCAAGTCGGCATTGTATTCTATCTGGGCAATATTTCTGCCTGCACATCTCTTCTTCCTTCAAAACTCTTGCTTACTTTATCCTCTTCTGTTTTTTTTTTTTTTTTCTCTCTCTCTTTTTTTGCAGTAAAAAAATACATAACATGAAAATTACCATCTTAACTATTTCTAAGTGTGCAATAATGCTAACTATATGCATCTTGTTTTGCAACAGACATTGAACAACTGCCCTTCCCCCACATACTCAGTCCCAGCATCTGCCATTAACGTTCTGCTTCAAAGAGTTTGACTATTTTACATACCTCATATAAGTAGAATCATGAAGCATAGGTCTTTTTGGAACTGGATTATTTTACTTAGTGTAGTATCCTCAAGGTTCATCAATGTTGTAGCATATAACGGGATTTACATCTTTTTTATTCCCTGTATCTATACACTACATTTTCCTTATCTGTTCATCCATCAATGAACATTCAGGTTGTGTCCACTGCTCAACTATTGTGAATAATGCTTCAATGAACATAGATGTAGAAATATCCCTTTGAGATCTTGCTTTTAATTCTTTTGGGTACGTACCCAGAGGTGGAATTGCTAGGTCCTATGGTACAGACATGTATCACTTAACAATGAGGATACATTTTGAGAAATATGTTATTATGTGATGTCACCATTGTGGGAACATCATGTGTACTTACACAAACCTAAATGGTAGAGCCTACTACACACCTAGTCTATATGGTATAGTCTATTGCTCCTAGACTAAAAATCTGTACTGCATGTTACTGCACTAAATACTGTAGGCAATTGTAATACCATGGTATCTGTGTGTCTAAACATATCTAAACATAGAAGAGGTACTGTAGAAAACAGAATTATGACCATATGGGATTGATGTCATATATGCAATCTGTTGTGGTGGTACATAGCTGTATGTGGTGCATGGCTGTGGTGCACGGCTGTAGTTCTATTTAAATTTTTTGAGAGATCTTTATACCATTTTACACCGTGGCTATACCATTTTACATTTCAGCTAACACCATACAAGGAATGAATTTCTCCATACCCTCACCAACCCTTGTTATTCTCTGGTTTACTTTAGTTTAGTTTTGTTTAGTTTTGATAGTGACCATGCTAACGGGTGTGAGGTGAGTTCTCATTGTGGATTTAATTTGCATTTTCCTGATCATTAATGATATTGAGCATCTTTTCAAATATCTGTTGAACATCTATAAATGTTCTTTGGAGAAAGGTCTATGCAAGTTTTTTGCTCATTTTCTAACTGGATATTTGTTTTCTTTGTTATTGAGTTGGAAGAGTTTGATATATATTCTGGGTATAGACTCCTTATGAAATATATGGATTACAAATATTTTCTTCTACTCTGCAGGTTACCTTTTCACCTGTTGGTTGTTTCCTTTGCTGTTTAGAAGTCTTTTTAGTTTGATATAGTACTAATTTGTCTATTTTTGCTTTTGCTGCCTGAGTTTTGATGTAATATTCAAAAAATCATTGCCAAGGTCAATGGTAAAAGGGTTTTTTTTTTTTTTCATTTGTTTTTTCCTAAGAGTTTTATAGTTTAAAGTTATATGTCTAGGTCTTTATGCCATTTTAAGTTAGTTTCTATGCAAGGTTTTCGGTGATGGTCCAATTTCATTGCTTTACATGTGGATATCCAGTTTTTCTAGAACCATTTGCTAAAGAAACTATTCTTTGCCCATTGTGTTATCTTGGCACCCTAGTCAATGACAATTTTATCCTATATGTGAGGGTTTATTTCTGGACTCTTTATTTTGTTCCATTGATCTATATGTCTGTCTTTATGCCAGTATCATACTGTTTTGAATACTGTGACTTTGTAATACATTTTGAAGTGTGAGGCCTCTAACTTTGCTTTCTTTTCTCAAGTTTGTTTTCGCTATTCAGGGTTCTTTGAAATTTCATAAGAATTTTAGGATTGGCTTTTCTACTTCTGCTAAAAATGTCATTGTGGTTTTGATAGGGATTGCATTTAATCTGAGAACTGCTTTGGGTAGTATGGACTTTTAAAAAAATATTGATTCTCTAATGAATATGAATGTTCTTCCACTTATTTGTGTCTCTTTAAATTTTCATAAATAATTCGTTGCTTTTGGTTTAAAAGTTATTTGTGTCTTTTAAGTTTATTTCTAAGCACTGATTCTTTTTGGTGTTATTGCAAATGGTATTGCTTTCCTAATTTCTTTTTCAAGAAGTTTATTTTTGTTGTATATTAATACATCTGATTTTCGTATGTTGATTTTATATTCTGTTAGTTTGGTGAGTTTATTTGTGTGTGTGTGTGTGTGTGTGTGTGTGTGTGTAATCATTAGGGTTTTATACATATATAATCATTTCATCTGTGAACAGAGATAATTTTACTTTTTTTCTCTCCAATTTGGATGTCTTTCATTTCTCTTTTTTGCCTAATTGCTCTCACTTTCAGTTTCAATAGGCTGACATTTGAAGTTTTGATCTGGTTGTTAGTGACATTATTTGTGTCTGTCCTCTGCCTCACATTTTATTCTCTTGGAAAACAGGACATTTTTATTGATTTTATGCCTTAGTTTTACACTACCTCACTTATGCTAGATACTAGATGGCATCCTTACCTAGCTAAAACTCACTCTTTCTAGATACTATTCATGATCCCCATACATAACTCCACATACTGTCTAAATACCTGCCTCTGGTTCACCATATCTATATACAGAGAAAAGACATTACATCATTCAAGAGTTGAGACTCTGGTATAACAAAGCATGGATTTTTCTTAGTTTCATCACTGGGACCTCAGGCAAATGACTCACTTTACCTCCTTAAACTTCAGTGTCTTCATTTGGTGTTACAGAAATAAAACTAATACCTAGTTCCTGGAGTTAGCTATAAGGTCATGAAGATGGAAATAATAGGCACTGGGGACATCAATAGCAGGAGTGGGGAGGGAGGGTTAGGGTTCAGAAATTATCTGTGGGGTACGATGTTCACTGTTTGGGGAATAGGCCATCTGACACCCAGTCCTCTCCACTGCACAATATGTCCATGTAATAAACATGCATGTGTACCCTGAATCTAAAATAAAGATTTTTTTTCAAAAGTGTAAATAAGATGAAGCTTCAAAGTTGCTGTTATTATTATAATTATCATAATTCATATGTACCCATTTTCCACTGTACTCTGAGATCCCATTGAGGTGAATACTTATTAGGTTTTCAGCAAATAGTTGTTGACTGAAGGTCCTCTATTTTGCTTATACCATTATTTTGAATGAGAATATAAGCAACTAGAATGTTGACAAATAGTAGATGCTATAAAACTAAAAAAGTATCATAATTATGTAGATTCCTCTAGAGGTTTAATTTTCTCCAGATATATCTAGATATGTTTAAATATTTTCATTTAAATTTTATTAAATAATAAATTTGAGATAGGGATAACTGAAATTTATTATCAATGAAATGTTATTTCTCTCTAGCATAATCGAGCTGTAAAATCTGTTTAGGCCTACTGTGAACAATCAATTTGTTGTAAATCTTTAAAAATCATCATGCTTTCATTTTATGTAATCAAGAAGAAAAAAATGTGTCTAATTTACTTGCAAACAAAAATGTCTTCAAAAGATTTATTCAACAATTTTCTGCTAGCGACCATGAGCAACTGATCTCAATATTCCTCTCTAACCTTTTTATTCATCACCAGCTTTCTTCATACTCTATCCTGTCATTTATCACCCTTTCTACACATTAGCTCAAGCCCATTCCTACCTGCTTTATTCTCAGCAAATGCTTTTACTTTATGCTTACATGAGAAAATAAATACCATTATACTTCCCCAACTTTCCACTTCACCTTAACACTTTCAAATAGTCTTACTGCCTGCTAAGGTTGCTCTTTTCTGCCTTCTGACTCTATTCTCCACCACCACCTCAAGGATTTTGCTCTACCAATTGCCCTTTCTTCTACATCTTCAATCTTTCACATTTGTATTCCTTGGATTCCATCCACAAACAGGTTCAAGTCCTTCAATACCTTTAATCTGATCTTTCTTCTCCCCGCTCCTGCCCTATCTCTCTCCATTCATTTTTCCATAAGTTATCTTGAAGGATAAACCTACATTCTGTTTGAAGTTTTAAACTCTCATTCCTTTCTGAGTCTTATTGCACATCTGGTTCCTGCTTGAATTATGCCACTGAAATTATTTATCTTGTTACCCATGGTATCCTGATTTCCAGCTGCTATTTATAATAGCCTCTTCTCATCTCATAGCATCGTTAAAAGATCAACTTGAGCACACTAAAATTTTCAAAAGTTTATTTGAGCAAACGACTGACTACTCACAAATTAGGCAGCTCCAAACTGGAAGTGGTTCTAGGCTCCACTAAAGGAGCTAAATAAAGGGGAAAGCTTTCAAAGGATGAATGCAGAAGCAAAGCAAATTATATATCTTATTTAATCTGCTTCATATATATATTTGGTTAGTTCAAGTGCAGCAGTGTCATTATTTGAATCATTCAAATAGAGTCTCTGATTTTTACCTGATACCTTGTTGTCTTCTTGTGATTGGCCAAGCATAAGTTTTGTTTTCCTAAAATATGTCAGTATACACTAAACTGAGATCTGGTTTGCAAACATAGGAACACAGGACACTGGCACTACCTAATTCTAATAACTTCCCAATTCATAATTTTAATGGCCTATTTCATCTATCTGTAACATTTGGTATATTTGATCACTTCTGAAAGTATATTTACTTATCTTTCTTGACATTATTTTCTCCTCACTTCCTCCTTATTCCTATCCATTCATTTAAGTCTTTTCTGCTTTCTAAATTTGTGTGTTTCCAAATGTCTATTCTCAACTGCTTTCCTGCCTAAGATCTACCTCAGTTACGTCATGACTACATATTTCATCTATTCACCAATTGTTCTTAAAGCTGTAGTTCCAGTTCTCTTTTCTTTTCTCCATCTTAGAATTATCTTTTGCACTACGAATACACATTCCCAAATATCTAGTGGGCATCGCCAGATAAACTTGTTGCAGGCATTAGATTCGTAGCCAGATAAACTTTCTGCAGCCATTATATTCTGCAGGCATTATATTCTCAAAATAAATCTCACTGTCTCTCACACCTGCATCTTCGATTTTCCCTAATTCTGTTAAGGGCACCATCATTCTTCCAGTCTATAGAAGCTAAAAAATCTGAGAGCCACATAAAGTCTTTCTTCGTCTGTACTTTTCAATCTATTCAACTTTTTTTGTGGATTCTCTTTGTAATATGATATGATAAGTCTGTGTGTGCAAGTGTGAGTATAAAATCTAACCTTACTATTTTCCAGACATTTACAAGTGCCAGCTATCTTATTTAATCTGCCTCCATTCTCTACTATTTGAATTTAATTCATAGTTGCCATAATAATGTTTCTAAAATAGAAAATAAATGAGGTTAGTGTACTTCTCTATTTTATTTTTCTATACACTTACAATGTCTACAGGGTAATATCCAAAATTTTAATAGCTTTCAATGTTTACATTAGAAAAGCTGAAAATTACTGACCTACCACCTACTTGGAAAAGATAGTAAAATAATCACAAAATAAGCCTAAGGAGATTAGAAAAATATAGGTAATTTTTAAAAAAGAGAAAATACTACTGAAATTTTAAAAATCAAAAGACAAAAACATCCTAAAGTGCATTCTTTGAAAATGCTGATAAAAGAGAAAAACTACAGAAAAACTAATCCAAGAAAGGAAGAATTTACAAATATGAATGACAATAAAAAATTGCAATACATTTTGAAAAGAGAATAAAAAATAATACAGCAACAATTATTTATACCAATAGAATTGAAATCTCAGATTAAATGAACATATTCTTAGAAAAATGTGTTTTCAAAATGATCTCAAGTATAAACAGAAAAACGAACAATTAAAGACTGTAAATCACCTGAAAAAAATCCACAAAGAAAGCATGAAGCATAAATATCTTGACAATTTCTGCCTGTTTCAAGACTTAATGTTTCAATCTTGCATGTACTCTGAAAACAGAATAGAAAAGAATGAAAATCATTCAATATGCTTACACCAAAATCATATAACAGAGTTGTACAATAGGAAAATGACAGGTCAAATTCATTTTATTTTTAGAAAAAAAGATAAAAATCATTTCATGGCTAAGCTGAGTTCATGCCAGGTTTGCAGAATTTGCTTTACATGAGAAATGTAGAAAGAATAAGAACTTATCTCAATAGCCACAATTACAATTTTGACTAAATGTCAATATTCATTAATTTTTTTTTAAAAGTCTCAGGAAACTAAAAAGAATAGATTGAAATGTCTTTACCTGGTAAACATAATCTATAACTCTAAAAATCACCTTTATAATATTAAGCATTTAATTTAGTATGTATTTAATTATTATATACAGAACCATGTTGAGTAAGAAAAGCAAGCCCAAGAAGATTACTTGCAGTGTGAAGCAGTTTTATAAATTTTAAAATAATCAATCTTTTAAATATATTATACAAATATATATGCAGATATTCTAGAACTAATTTTTATTTATTTGTGTGTATTGCAAACATAAAACTCATAAGATTTTTTTGACTGGAAGGCAGGGAAGAAGTGGCAAAGCAAAGGCCACCAAATTGGTAATGATCTACTTCATATGGAATACATATCTGTTACACGCAGTGGTTTCTTTTTTTCTCTTTTAATTTTTATTTTAAAATTGTGGGGTACAATTCAGGGTTAGGTATACAAATATTCATTGTGAGGTGTGTCCCCCCTTCCCCAGGTTGATATCGACTACTGTCAATCTCACCTCCTCACCCACCCCACTCCCCACGGTTTCCCACTACTTTCAATCCTTTTCTTATAGCAATATGGTAGTTGTTCAAGGACCACTTATGAATGAGAACATGTGATACTCAGCTCTTTGTTTCTGTGAGAGATCATTCAGTGTTATAAGCTCTAATTCCATCCAGGTTGCTGCAAAGTTCATGATTTTGTTCTTCTTTATGGTTGCATAATATTCCATTGTGTATATGCACCACATTTTTTATACAGTACTCTTTTGATGGGCAGCATGGTTGGTTCTGTGTTCTTGCTATTGTGAACAATGCTGTGATAAACATATGTGTGCAGGTATCTTTTTTATAGTATGACCTGAGTTATTCCAGGTATACTCCCAGTAGGGGGAATGAGGGGTCATATGGAAGGTTGATTTTTGAACTTTTAGGAATCGCCACACTGATTTCCACAGAGGCTGTACTAGTTTACTCTCCCACCAACAGTGTAAGAGTGTTCCCTTTTTGCCACATCCTCTCCAGCATCTGTTATTTTTTTAGTTATTGGTGACATACAGTTTTTTAAGTTCCAAATGAAAAATTAAAAAGAAATGAAAGATATGATGCTACTTTCAATGAGCTCTCAATTTATTAAGGTATAAATAGTGGGATTAATATTTTAAAATTAGCCGGGCCCAGTGGCTCAGTCTGTAATCCCAGAACTTTGGGAGGCCAAGGTGAGAGGAATGCTTGAGCCCAGGTGGTTTGAGACTAGCCTGGGCAACTTGATGAGACCTTGTCTCTACAATAATCACACACACACACACACACACAAACACACACACACACACACACACACACTAGCCAGGCATGGTGGTATGTGTCTGTAGTTCCAGCTATTTGGAAGGCTGAGGCGGAAGTATTGCCTAAGCTAGCAGGTTGAGACTGCACTCCAGCCTGGGCAACAAGAGTGAGATTCCATCTCAAAAAAAAATTTTTTTTAAATGGAAGCTTGAATTCTTATCTCCATTTTTCCTTTAGATAACACGAAGCATATATCTCCCCAATTGAGTTTATCCATCATAATTTATATTAGATAAACACTGATTGTTAAAAAAAAAAAACTATTTCAATTAATTGGTAAATGAGATTTAGAAAGTGAGGAAAAATTAACAATTTTGTGTTAGGTGGAGTACCTGCTTTGCTACTAGGCTTGCCCACATAACTTATGCTTGGGAGAAATAAAATATTTGAATCAACTGGAGATTAAAGTTTTAATGTACAGAATCAAAGCCCAAATTGAAATGAGATGAGTTTAACAGTAGAAAATGTCCTGGAATCAGGTTGCCATGCTGTTATTGGATCACCTTATCCAGATGAAAATGGAATTTTAAAAGGCACAATTGATGATAACTTCTGGGAAAAAAAACTTTTTTTACATTTAATCCTTATAAGATGGAACTGCTTATTAAATTGACTAACACTCTATTAAAATACAAATGTGCTACCTGATGAGTATATCACAAGAAGCAGCTAAATCATTATAACCTGATTTGACATGATGTCCGTGAAACTTTAACAATGTGTTTTTGAATGAGGACGATGAGAGAGGTAGCGTCATGAGGAAGCTAGATCTCCAGTTGGTGCAGAGATTTTTTTGCTTTCAACAAATTAGGGCATAGGTTTCCAACAAGGTGAGAGGCTATCTTTTGAGGAGAGCTTGAAATATACTCGAGTAAGTTTATGAACCTGATAAAGATGTTTTAAAAATGTCTATGAACCTGATAAAGTTACATGCTATGGCACTGTTGCTGGAGAGAATCCATGGTTTTCTTAAGATGCTCATACGCCAGTAACATAATCAACACATTCAAAATTTTACAACTCCAAAATCTAACTGCCAAATATAGCCTTGGTTAGTGACAGTGCTGGTCTCTGGGGAAATGGGTCAGAGAACAGATGTGGATTAAAGATGGGTAGGAAAGAATAAATTGATGAAAGACAGGATAAGCAATGATTGTCTTTGGGTAGGAATAGAAGATTACAGAGGGGAGAGAAAATAGTATTTAACTAGAGTGCCTAAGTGCAAAAAAGCAAAAGTGCCACTGTACCTAGTGTTAGAGCATCGTATATTAATGCAGTATACTTATTTAAAAATGAGTATAAAGTACATTTTCCTCATAATTTCTTTTTCTTGTCTATAACCACAAAGGCAGAAGTACACATAAAATAACCAAATAATTAGCTCCCGAGAAAGCATTTAAATATTGCTGATACCCAATATATGTTGAGATTTGAAAAAAATGCATTGAAGAACTAATTTATTTAAATTTTGTATAATCTCTAAATCATAGGAAATAAATAAAACATAAATATTTGCAATTCTAATGGATTACCACTTGACTCATTTATTCTTGTTCTTGCTCTTCTTATACTGAATATGAAGAACTTTTAATCAACCAACACTGTCCAAAGGTATTTATGAATGAAACATAATAAAATAGAGATTTTCCTTTTTAACACACATTATTTTATTTCTTTGGGTTATGATTATGTATTTTCTTATTTTCATTTCCCACTAGATCTGGAGCTCCTACAAGGCAAACTATTTTAACTTATCCCACTCAACCAGGATCTAGCAAAGAGTACTTTACACAAGGCCTTACACATAGTACATACTCATTGCATGTTGCTGAGAAATGAATATGAGACTAGAAACATTAAGAGTCATGAGAAATAATTTTCTTAATACTCAGGAAAATGATAACTTGTGAGTCATATAAAGGGAGGTTTATGGAAGAAAAAGAACTTCCAAAAAAGGTAAGATTCTATATAAAGATGTATATTGGGTAAAATACCAATTGAAAATTGTATAGAGAAACTTTAGTTAACATAATGAGCAATGAAATGTGATTTGTCAAAGGATTTTGAGGCAAATTTAGCATTCCACAGTTAAAAGAACATCACCCTAATAGGATGTAACTTGAGGTCAGAAATACACTGGAGAACAAAGTAAAACAGATTATCTGGTAGAAAATACTCATACACAGAGAAACTTAGTAAAGCTCCTTGTATCATACACGGAAATGCTTTGAAAATGAAAATGTTTGGGGACATTTGATCAAAGCTACAGATAAAACTGCTTATTACTTTACTACAGTCGGCCTAGAAACTTCAATTATATTCTTGTTGTTGCATTCTTGTGATTCTCCCATGGGCTTGGGAGAAGAATATTTATATATTTGGAAGAAGAATTCCCTTTACCTCAGTCGAATTCGCTCTTTAACACTTTTCCTAGGAGATTCATTTGTCATACCTAGAGCTAACTTCTATGGTACCAAAAAAAAGAAAAAAAAGGAGTAGGGAAACGCAGATGAGAATAGGTAGGAGGAGGAGAGAAGTTATTTATCAGAAGTCTGTCTTTATAATAATAACCCTTGAGCAGTCTGAGCTATTTGGAGGAGTTAGAAGAAAGGATGCTAATTACTGAGATTCTCTGTAGTGGTGTTCTCTAAAATAAGGCATGAGAAATTTTGTTAGGGATGGGGTTATAAACTAAATACCTTGTAATGTTCTGCATACTAAGAGTAAAAAAGTGGAACCATTGTAAGATTTTCTTTTTTTGCTTGTTTTGATTATATGTCTTTAAATGTTATACCTTGTCAGGCCTGAACTCCATGAAGCCCAGGTTCAATAAGGTTATAGTAACTGGGAATTAATGAATTTTTTAAAAAATGTTTGGGCTGACTTGTTCTAAGTCCTCCTGCACAAAGCCTTGCTTGCTCAAAAATAGCGTTTACTTTATTTTATTTTGGCAGCTGATGATTTTCTCTTAGTCCTGGGAATAAAAGTGGTAAGTAACTTCTGGAAAGAATAACACTATTGCTTGCACCTTACAAATTTCATTTCAGAGAGGACATCTTTGTGATCAGTTCTGAACATAAGCCTTAGTACATTTCTATGAAATCTTAGCCCACGGGAATTCAATGACCACATTAAAGTAGATCTTGCTGAATTTAAAAAAGACAAAAGAGAAAATCAAATTAGAAAAGAAAAAAGAAAATCTGATAGGATTTAGCTCTCTCAGGCGCTCTCATCAAAATTATCACATCATCGATGTATACACTAAAATAAATGCTTTTATCCAAAGAAATACAGTGAACTCTAAAGTTTCTTACATGGCTTTAAAATGTGTTACATTTTAAAATGAAAAAATAAAAACAATATTATTGTTTATATATCCTGTTTTCCTTTTTTCTTTTCTTATTAGTTTTGTTTTTCTTGTTTTCTTATTGTTCTCATTTTTCTTATTTTCTTTTTGCACCAACTGACTTACTCAGATTCTCATTATCATTTCATCTCCAAGAAAAGAAGAGACACCAGGAGGCAATTGTTTATACCAAGGAAGAAAAATACACATTCTGAAAATACCTGAAGTCAACAAGGAGGGACAACCTGACCCAGCAAATACAGGGGGGAAAGAATACCATTTATTTGTTACAAGCCATATTCATATCTCTTATCTCCCCCGACCTGCATACATTAACATCAGACCAATTTCAGTTCTTGGATATTTGATGGAATTGAAGGCAAGCATTAGACATAATTCACAGAGAGCTAACCTCTAAAAATGAAATAAGAAATAGATATAGTTTAGTATGATAGCATCAAACTACATGGGAAATTACGAGAGAATTCTTGCTTCATGATTTTGTATCCTCAAATATTTTTCTTAGAAGTATAGCAATGAGGAAGTAAAGTTAATCCACATTTTTCATTGAATGAATGATGGGTCTTTATGCCACAAAAAGTAGTTTGAATTTTATCCTAAATCCAATAAATGATATTAGTTATTCTAAACATTTTTATGTTCTTCTTAAACACATGCAACTGATTCTGACTAAAAGCTTACCTATAGCAAACTTGTTTTGACTCCTGGAGGCTGAAACCCTTAATTAGCTGTGGCACAAACACCAAAACTGTGATTCTTCAGCTTATTTAGGTCAAAGTTATGTTTGCTGTTCTCACACCTGAGTGTTCAGAAACATTTGCCCATTTCCAGACTTTCTTTGTAACCCTGCCAGGGCTAATGGGTTTCTAGGAGTGTTAGCCATTCTTATTAATAATTGAGACTCAGATGTCTGCTTGACAATGCCCACAGGGATTTGTTATGACTAAGTATTCTCTACTTCCTTCTCTGATTTTTTGGGCTATGTGAAATAGTGATTCACTTCCTTCTTGTTAAAGGTATTCTCTGAGAAATTCTCTATAAAACATTTTATGATTTTTCAGCTTATTCATTCAAAAATTACATATGTACTAAATGTAGTGCTAAGAAGAGAACTGTCAAGCATGAAGAGAATCTGTAAAATATTCCTTTAGATCTTTCTGAACACTTAAAGAATTTTGCAATCACACTCATACCTTCAAGTTCATCTTTATATGGAAACTGTGTCTTCCTGATAGCATCTTGGATTTGATCTTTGACCTGATGCCATGTCTCACTTTGAGATTCTTCTGCTATAAGAGACTGGAATTTTTTAAAAATAGTTTGATTTCCTATCTCAGCAAGTCTTGTCTCCTTTGTATAACCTTTAAATTCCTCATACAGATTGAATAAGTGCTTCTTTACCTCATATCTCTTTTTCTGTACCTTATTGTCATCAACTAAAAGAAACCTGTTTTTAACATTTGGCCTGGAAATTGCTTAAGCAAATCCATCAGTTCAGTAGGTGAATTTCCTGCTTTCCTCACTGCTTCCAGTGACAGTTTTGCTGTACCTTCTACCTTTATGGAATAAGGAAAGTCCGAGGAGCTGTCTTTGCTTACATGTTGAGCATCTGGGAAGGAGTGGCTGGAATAGTGGAGGCTGTTTGGGTTTCTACTCACAGCTTCTCCACATGGAGATAGGCTTCTTCACAGCACAGCAGTCTCAGGACAGTCAGACTTCTTATGCGGCTGCTGCCATCCCTCTGGAAGAAAATTTCAACAGACAGGAATGGAAAACTACCAGCTTAAAATCTGGGCTTGGAAATCACTTCCAGCATATTCTATTTATTAAAGTAGTCAGCAAGCTTGCCCAGATTTAAGAGGAGGAAACATAGACTTGTCCAGAGTATATCAAATTATTTTCAGCTTTCTTTAATTGCCCATATTTAATCCACGCTCTCCCTTTCCCCCTTCTACTCAGTTGCAGAGTCCTATATCCAACCACATAATTGTGTGCATGTCTCAAAACCATCTGTCCATGTCAAGAACCGAACTCACTTCTTCTCCAGTGTTTCCCAGAGTAGTGAAGGGCTCTGTCAGTTACCCAAAACTTAGAGATCATGTTTGATGCTTCTCACACACACTTTATGCAATACATCACCAAGTTCTAATGATTTTTATCTCATATATATCATTTGCTATTTTTAACCCACTAAAAATCCATTCTAGAGCTAAGATTTCTAGAGAATAATCTATAATTCAGATATAAAAAGAATTGTGAAAATTAACAACAGTCCTCTGAGAAACTGTTAATTTTTCTTCTCCAAAGCCAAAAGTCCGCAAGAATCTACATGGCCGTCCCCTTCCACTTTAATTAAAGACAGCATAATTTTAATTAGTGTCTTACAAGCCATATGAATAAAAAAATTGTAGGAGGAAGAAAAGATGGTGTTTTTCTATAAAAGAATAAATTGCCACTTATTTCTTGGACAATGAAAGTATACTTTGTAATACAGTTTGCATAAAGCTTTAAGATAGATAACTTTGCCAATTTTGGGAAACTGTGCTTTCTGACTTTGAGAAATATACTGTTGAAGTTATATAACTTTAAGTCTTGATTTTAATTTAATTCTTCATTTGGTTGAATTTTTTTCCATTATATACCTATACAGCATTATTTTTCTTTTGGTCTTAGGAATGTATTAAACTAGACACACATCTGCCTATGGAGGGGAGATGAACCACCTGGCACTTCATTTTAATTTTCTTTCCTTCTCTCAAATGTATTTCTTACCAAGCTGAGGTTTTGTTTTTGATTTCTGGTCTATGCTTTCTTTCATAAAGGGTATGCTGCCTTCTAACTCTTGGGGAAGGAGTATCTCAACTGTTATTAGGTTTGTGGAAAGATATACCATACTACAAAATGGTACTTCCTAAGTTTAAAATATTTCTAAAAGAACTAGAAATTGATCTTCCGTATGACCCAGCAATCCCCCTACTGGGAATATACCTGAAGGAACTCCAATCATCCTACCAAAAAGATACCTGCACAGGCATGTTTATTGCAGCACTATTCACAGTAGCAAAAACAGAACCAACCATGCTGCCCATCAAAACTGGATTGAATTTTTAAAATGTAGTACATATACACAATGGAATATTACTCAGCCTTAAAGAAGGACAAACAAATGGACTTCACAGCAACATGGATGGATTTAGAGTCTATAATACTCAGTGATCTATCACAGAAACAAAAAACAGAGTACTACACGCTCTCACTCATAAGTGGACCCTGAACATTTGCCATAATACTATAAGAAAGGGATTTGCAGAAGTGGGATACTGCCAGGGGAGGGAAGAGATACAACATCAATAAGGGTACCTGGTCTCAAACCAGGCAGAGTGAGGACCAAAAGGAGCCCCAAACACTACCTGTATGATGACCACTTATATACCTAATCCTGAATTGTACCCCACATCTTTAAATTAAAATAAAAAAATCTAAAACAGTAAGTTAATACTGAGTGTATGTTTACATGTAAATATGTATAAATACATTTGACTTGTTTAAATGTATGGAATGCTTTACCCTTATTACAAAAATAATAACCACTATTAAGTGCTTATTTTGTTTCTAAAACACACAATAGTGGAAGATCTTTATTATTTTACCATTTTTACAAATGGAAAAACTTAATCTCAGTCTTTAAACAACTTTACCAGGGTCACATAGTAAATGGTGATCTGGGATGATCTTTAGGATGGGATTCTTTTTAATCATTCAATATGGAATCCCATAAAACCATTGTTTGGGTCTCTGTCATAGCATACCTCACAATCTACCATGTACTTGAACTGTTTGTAAACATGCTTGTCTTTTTCACTGTATTTTGTAGTCCAGGTTTCCCTATTTAATAGCTTTTTAACTTGCAAAATCTGTAACTTTCCTATTTCTCATTTTTCATATTATAAAATGAGAGGGCTGAACTAAAAGGTCTCTATGCTCTGAGTTCTAGTATTCTATAATTTCTATGACTGTGAGATCCTTGGAGCAAAGCATTTATTCGTCTTTTGTTACTGACCATCTGTAGTCAAGTGCATTGTACTTAGTGAGCATATTCTATAAATATTTATTGAGTGAAGTGAGTTTTTAAATCAAAATAATTAGCACTTAAAAATAAAAATCCACTGATGAAAGGACAGAGCCCAAAATGAAATTTCTCTGGTCTCACACGCGAAAATAATCCTTTCCCAGAACCCTGGGTGAGTCACAGGATACTACTAACATATCCTAAAGAATGTGTCTTTCAACTATTGCAAGGTGAATG
Source organism: Carlito syrichta (assembly GCF_000164805.1). Taxonomy (NCBI): domain Eukaryota; kingdom Metazoa; phylum Chordata; class Mammalia; order Primates; family Tarsiidae; genus Carlito; species Carlito syrichta. The sequence continues at coordinate 42,372 of NW_007247785.1, read as the reverse complement.
AAAATTTAAATATGTTAGAGTGAAGGTATGGGTGGTAAGTAAATAGTATAACGCAAATTCATTTGACAAGTATGTTTTCAGCAATTTTCCCTAAAGCTTAAGCCCAAATTAGTTTTAATTGCTTTTTTGTTTTGATTTGTTTTTTTCATTTGAAGTCATGCTGAGATTTGGGCAAAAAAAGAGAAAAGAGGCAAAAACTCAAGGAGGAAAGAAGTTAGGATAACACTTTTACTTGACCAAGAAGGTTAGGTTTCTGCAGGTCAGGATAAACAGTACAGCAAAAGACCCAGAAGGGTTAGTTAGCAAGAACCAACAAGAATGGAATTTGACAATGGATCAAGTTCTTTATATCAAAGCAGCTGTACCTTTTATATAACCCACCTGTCCACTAGATTAATTTGATACTGCACACATCAAGAGGAAAAGAAATACAGGCATAAGAACAGTTCCTGACACTGCATTCTAATATTTCTTTTTCAAACATAAGGTCTCAGAGAACCAATACCACAGCTTACTCACCACTCACCACTTACTAGGTGCTTAGCCAATACGACAAAAAAGTGATCACGGAATAAAGAACTCTTTTTTTTTTTTTTTTTTTGGAAACATTTGAAAACAGAAACATTTCTCCTTTAGGGAGAAAGATGGTGAAGAATGATGCCATATACAGGCAGGTACTAAAGAGGACTTTTCTTTAAATTCCTGAATTACTTTTATTCTTCTCTAATTTGATGGTGATAATCCAATTCACTTGAAAGTAAAGCTTAATAGGAAAAGTAGAAAAGAAAGAAGAAAAGAACTGTTGATTTTTTCATATCTATCTACCTAAATCTATACTTTGAGAATAAATAAAACTTCCCAAAGAATGAAATAGTATGTTAAATCACTGTACTGAAGAAGCTTACAACTTAAAACCTGCCCCTTTTGATGTTACTCACTCTTTGATTCCATTGAAATGAGTTTTAATAATAGAATGTATAACAAGATTACTCCCAGTCAGTAACAAGTATTTCTGGACCGATTCTTTTTTTTTTTTTCATATCAGAAATTTTGCAAGTTATTACTAACTGAAAACCTGGTTTGAGAGTGCTAGTAAAGAAACACTGTGATTAGCTATGAAACAATTATGGGACAACATAAGCACAGCTTAAAATAAAATTACAATTGTCTTATTAAGAATCAGAAGATAAACCCAAATAAAAAGCACAATTCCATTCACAATGGCCACAAAAAAATGAAATACCTTGGCATCCTCCTAACCAGAAACATGAAAGAGGTATTGGTACAGGAACAGGCATATAGATCAATGGAATAGAATTGAGATTCCAGAAGCAAAACCTCAATTTCTCAACCAATTCATCTTTGACAAAGTCTCCACCACCTACCACTGGGGAGAAGAGAACCTATTCAGTAAATGGTGCTGGGGAAACTGGCTGACCACATGAAGAAGATTCAAACAAGATCCCTATCTATCTCCATACACAAAAATGAACTCTAAATGGATCAGAGACCTAAATGTAAAACCTCAAACCATAAGAACCTTAGAAAATGCAGGACACACCCTTATGGAAATTTGAACTGGCATCCAATTCCTGAACAAAACCCAAAATGCACAGGCCATAAGAGATAAGATAGGCAAGTGGGACTTCATTAAACTGACAAACTTCTGCAAAGCCAAAGAAACCATCAAGAGAGCAGGGAGACAGCCCACAGACTAGGAAAAAGTATTTGCCAACTCCATGTCTGACAAAGGCCTAACATCTTGGATCTATAAGGAACTCAAATGTGTTGAAAAGACAAAAACAAACAACCCCATTACAAAGTGGGCAAAAGATATGAACAGACACTTCTCAAAAGAAGACATACGAGCAGCCAACAGACACATGAAGAAAGGTTCAACCTCACTAATCATCAAGAAGATGCAAATTAAAACTACACTGAGATACCACCTAACTCCAGTTAGAATGGCCATTTTCAATAACTCAAAAAATAACAGATGCTGGAGAGGATGTGGTGAAAAGTGAACACTTCTACACTGTTGGTGGGAGTGTAAACTAGTACAGCCTCTGTGGAAATCAGTGTGGCTATTCCTAAAAGCTCTAAAAATTGACCTTCCATGTGACCTTGCAATCCCCCTACTGGGAATATACCCAGAAGAACTCAAGTCACTCTATAAAAAAGATACCTGCACACATATGTTTATCGCAGCATTGTTCACAATAGCAAGATCATGGAACCAACCATGCTGCCCATCAAAAGAGAACTGGATTTTTAAAAATGTGGTACATATATACAATGGAATATTAAAAAGAACAAAATCATGAATTTTGCAGCAACCTGGACGGAATTGGAGTTTATAATACTGAGTGATCTCTCACAGAAAAAAAGATCTGAGTATCACATGTTCGCACTCATAAGTGGACCTTGAACAACTATCGTAATACCATAGGAAAAGGATTGACAGTGGCAGGAAACTATGTGGGGGGCAGGGAGGTGAAGGGAGGTGGGATTAACAGTAGTCAATAACTATCTGGGGACGGGGGGCACACCTCATCAACAAGGGTACCTGAACAATGCATATTTGTATACCTAAGCCTTAACTGTACCCCACAACTTTAAAATAAAAAGTATGTTAAAAAAAAAAAAAAGAAAGAAACCGTTCTGCAGTAATGAGAAACTGTCAGGGGAAGGGGGGGGGATTGGCAGTTGAGGGAAACTGCTAGGGGGGGGGGG
>NW_007247785.1:4000-39346 GCF_000164805.1 Carlito syrichta | reverse complement strand
ATTTTTTTTTTTTTTTTCTGTTTTGGAGGTAATTTAGAATTATGGACCCAAATATTTCTGTGTATTGAGCTGCAGAAGAAGAAAGCAAAGCTAGAAAACAGAAGCAAGTGAAACTATTTTTCTCAGCCATATCCACAGTCTTCTAAAGATTGTGACATGGTTATCTTTGCAGGGAATATCATATGATGGTCAAAGTTGTCTTTTCTATAAGCCTAAGGTATAGCCCTGCTACATGGATAGCCTTGGGTCATGTCTGATATAAGTCAATGTCAGGGCAAGTGAAACATTTTAAAGCAACAATAGAGTGGTCTATGTTAAATACCATTGCACTTCCGTTACTTCTACAGAATTTTTTTTTTGTCACCAACATTAGGAAACAAAAACCTAACTAGTTCTAAGTCTGTTACTGATGTAACACTGATTTTTGTTCACTATTTAAGATTTCCATGCCTCAGTTTCCACGTGTATAAAAGTTTAAAAATGGACTGTATTTTATTGAACAAGAAATTGTTGACAGCATTTAAAATGTCCTGCACCAAATAAAATTTCTGAGCAAATAGGAAAATGAATATAAATAACATTGCCAGCCACTATTCAGACTCAGTGTCACTTTAAAATATGTCTTGTATAAGGGAGGAAAATTGTAACTCCACTCAGCTAATGTTAGAAGAGTCAAAATGCCAGGATATCATCTTGTCTGATTCAAGAATTTCCAATGCAATTGGAAATTTTAAAATAACCTTTGACTTTTTATTTCTACAGTACCTCAAAGTGCCAGAAACATCTTCAGTTTTAGGAGATGAAAATTATGAATTCTTTCTCTTCTATAATTGGGATTAATTTGGGGTTCATATTGACCTAGAACTAATAACTTTTTAAAATGTTATCTCTTCTGCTCTGACTCTTCTACCTGATACCCAGATAGCAACTTGTTCCCATGGAGTAAAGTAATATGTGAACAGCTTGGCTTAATATTATATTTTGCTCTATTTTCATCATAGTACATCCATCATGCAAAGCAAAAATAACATTTAAAACTTATTGCTGTATACTTTTTCTTGCTGTACATTTTGTATAAATTGGATCATTTCTTCAATAAGGAAATTTGTCTGCTTGAGTTTTAAATATGTGAAGAACTTTGATTTAATTAACTGTATGAGTCATCATTCTGCATTTACAAATGCCACCCCTTTCAAGAACAGCATCAAGCTGTTCTTTTCCCATTGAAGGATAATAAATTATGAAATGTACACTGCTATTACAACATAGACAAAAATTAGAATTTAAATATTATTCTATCCATTAAATTTTAGAATGGGTAAGAAACTATATTAAAATTTCTACTGTAAGTTATTTTTTCCCAAGATCACTAATCCTTACAACTGGTGTAGACTGATTAAAAAATTTAAATAATTAAAATAATCACACAGTTTGCTTTCATTTGATATATGACCATTTAAAAGGTAACATATTCACAAATATTACTCATTATTCTTATTTTGGTTGTCTTTATAATCATACATTGTGTCTTAACTTGAAGCTGAAATCTTCAAGATAACTTTTGTCTCAATATTATAATACTATGCAACTATTACAACTGTCTTACTAAAGTGAAAAGGTTACTTCCTTTACTGAATACTCATAAAATCCTGTTATCAAAGCTATTAGAAGTCTTGCTAACTCTATTAAGTGTAATGCTATAAGGGAATTTTATCTTTATTATCTAGCTTATGGCAAAAACAAAGCTAGGATATTTCCATATCATACATATTTTAATGAACTTATAAAGGAAACTTCTAAGTCCTGGCACATCTATTTATTATGTGTAGAGACAAAAAGACTCAATTTATTAAACTACTGTTAAATTTTTTTATTACATCTAGATTCCTAATCCATATAAATGAGTAAGCGACATTGTCACCAAATTATAATAGATTACTTACACATGCTGTGGGAGAATAAAGTAGACATCTTGAGGATTACAACAGAAACAGAAATTTTTACAGATTCATTATAACATGAAATATTAACTAAAAATATTGACAAGTTTATCAGTTGTCTGCTTATAATTACCTTATTTATAGTGGAGGGAATTACAAAAACTTTTTTCATGTGTTGATTATGTTTTAACATTAGATTATTTAATTCCATGATCTATCCCAATGCTCTCTACTGAAAACTAAGAAGTTGCTATGTATTTAATATATGATGGCAAATGCATTTGAAATACAATCAGTTACAACTTTTTAAAGGAAATTGATTGTTCTAAGGCCTTGTATGAGTAATCACACAAATAATGCCAGTGCCTTAAGAAACTTCACTAGGAAGAAGGTGGCATTTACAAACAGTGCTTGTTATCACCTAATATATACGTTTTACTTATTTATTGTATTATCTTTCTCTCCAGAAGAATTTGATGTCTTTGTGTATTATTACTCATCTGAAAAAATTTTCAAAAAATAAACAACTACAAGTTACCTTTAACTTATCTTGCTTTTAGACATTTGCTCTTAAGTTTGTATAATTTTAGTGTCTGTTCTTTGAATTAATGTATTAGTGTCTATTTTTAATGCACTGTCTTTATCAAATTGCTCTACAATGAGTATTTTTATTTTGGCGGCCATTCAGAAGTAAACTCTGATATTTCATCTGGAAAACAGACACGTGATATGTATGTGCTTTGTTTAGTTCTGCATCTAACTAGAAAATGTTTCCAATATGTCATGCTATAAAGCAAAGATGGGGCTCATGAATGTTTGCCATACTCACCTCAGAGGGCTCTTGGGCAACAAAACAAGTGTAATTGCTTTTAAAAGTTAAACATCTCTCATCAATTTACTAACCACAACACTATGGTATAATTGATACTAATTTCCCTTCTCCTGAAAGGGGCATGGAAATTTTATATTGATTTGGGTAGCTATTATGGATACCAATCTTTGTTTTTCAGGTATACTAAATTTTTTCTGAACATAAAGGAAGAAAAACAGAATATATACTCTTCACAGTTGAATGCTCCAATTAGTGACCATAAATTCCAAGTATCTATGCATAAAAAAGAAATGATAAAATAATTGTCATTGAAATTTCCCCTAAGGAAAATAAATGTAACTTTGTTTTGATTGCTTTAATATAACACACACACCTATATAATGCCTAGATTAAATATTTAAAATATTCTCAAATTATTTTCTTCAAGGCTAGCCTTAAAAATAATATTTGTAATTGTAATCCCTTTCTTTAAGAAACTTCCATTGCTATTTTGAAGCAAAAGTATAAATGATAATGTATTATCCTCTTAATAAGTCATATACCATAATAAACAATACTAGATATTCCAAATTATGTTCTGATTCTAAGATATTTTCTCCTTTTTAATTTTAATTATATCTACAGATGACTGATGGATAGATAGATAAAGATAGATAGAAGTGTCTTTATCTCTCTTCTTTACTTTTTATTTATGAATGCTTTTAATATTAAGTGACAGCAAGGTAATCCTCTGAAAATGTACATCTTCCCGGAAAATTTAGATATAATTTAGTTCCTCCAGTCAAATTTTGACTTTAAAGATTAGATAGAAAGACAAGGCACTTATTCTAATTTTTAGAGCTGAACTAAATACTCATATAATTCATTGCAACTCCCATTTCTTGCACTCAGTTCAGACAGTTCCTTTCTCAAGTGGCTGCTTAATATCTCAATTTCCCAAAGCCTATACTTTGAAGCAGATTCAAATTACCTTAGGCCAAAGACAAAGTAGATCAAAGTACATTAGGGGGGATTCAATGCTTTTCTTGGGACATGCCTCTTGATTTTCTATTCTTCTCTGATTTATATGACCCCTGAGCTGTATTCCAGCTAATATCAAATACTTATCTCACTTCTCCCAATCTTCTTGACATACATTGACTCCAACTCTGTATGAAACAAAGTCATTTTTAAAACATTTACATGAATTAACCAATAACAATAAAAGACCTGCTTCTTAAGGGTGAAATGGCAGTAGAAGACCTTGATATATATATAACTTGAAGCAATTTAGGCAAGCTCAGATTTTCATTTCTCCTCCATGTTCGCATAGCTTAAGTTTATTTTCTCCACTCTGGGAGCATGGTTTAAGAGCAGAAAAGCTAGAGAGAAAGTGCTCCCTGTGTCTTGTGGTTCTGGAACAGACATAATGAATGTTTTTACCTACTTTAAGTTTTATCATCCTTAATACATCATTCTTTTCCTTCAAAGTTTTATTTATTTTTTTTTTTATTTTATTTTATTTTATTTTATTTTGAGTTGGAGTCTCACTCTGTCACCCAGACTGGAGTGCAGTGGCCGCTCCCGGCCACCGCAGCCTCGACCTGCTGGGCTCTGGCCATCCTTCCGCCTCAGCCTTCCGAGTAGCCGGAATTACAGGCACGTGCTACCACGCCCGGCTGATTTTTTGATTTATTTTAGAGATGAGGTCTCACCTGCCCAGGCGGGTCTCGAACCCGCGGGCTCAGGCAATCCACTCACCTCAGCCTCCCAAAGGCGTGGGATTACAGGCTGAGCCACCGAGCCCGGCTTATTTTTATTTATTTTAAAGATGTGGGATACAATTCAGGATTAGGTATACACAAGTTGTCATCTTATAGGTAACGTTTAGGCCTTCCTTTGGTCCCCACTTTGCCTGGTTTGAGATTAGGTACCCTTATGGATGTTGTGTATTCCCCCCTACCCCGGTAGTATCCTACTACTGCCAATCCCTTTCTTATAGTATTATGGTAAATATTCAGGGTCCAATTATGAGTGAGAACATATGGTACTCTGTTCTTTGTTTCTGTGATAGATCACTGAGTATGATAAACTCTAAATCCATCCAAGTTGCTGTGAAGGTCATATGTTTGTCCTTCTTTATGGTTGCATAATATTCTATCATATACATGTACCACATTTTTTATACAGTTCAGTTTTAATGGGTAGCACAGTTGTTTCCATATTTTTGCTATTGTGAATAGTGCTGCAATAAGCTTGTGCACAGGTATCTTTTTTGTAGAATGATTTGTGTTCCTCTGGGTATATTTTCAGTAGAGGGCCTTAATACATCTTAAACAGAATACCACAAACAATCATAAAGAGAGAGAGTAAATATAAATAAATATATCTTCCTTAAATTTAACTTCCCAAAGTATACTTATTTCATATAAAAAGCAGATGTGTACCAACATCTTATATTTTAATTGTTAGTGCTTAAGTTCTGACCATGTTAAAACTATGATTTATTTTAAAAGTACTGAGGTTTTTTCTAATTAATGGAAACTCTCATCTCTGGGTAAAATTTCTTGATTTGGAGTTAGCATCCACCATACATAATGTCATCATATTTCTATTCTGAGACAGGGCTCCATCTATTCATATCTCACCATCACTCCATCAATATCCCTTAGGGTTTAATGCACATCTTGCCTCTTTGTTTTCTTCAGCTCGCCTTCCATAGGTTCTCATTCAAAAGCTGGAGAAAATTTCCCCATGATTCCAATTGAGTAATCTAAGGACAAATATTTATACCTGCCAATTTTCCACTCAATCTATGGTCATTAGAGCTATAGCATCATTATAGCTAAACTGTAGTTGGGTCCAGTCAGGAAAATAGATAACATCTAACATTTCCACAAAAGAGTTTTAATATAGAAAATTGGTTACACACGTTTTTGAGTGTTAAAAGAGCAAAAGATACTATGGTAACTCAGATTTAAAAAACTGTAGGAATCAGCTACCACCCCAAAGTTGATGAAATAAAAGGAAAAGAAATTCAGCTTCTCAGAAATTGGGAATTCAGAGGTGAGACTTTGCAAAGTAGGTGCTCAGAATTTTTTAAAGGAGAGAAGTGTTTTGGTTGTTACTAATACCTTCAGAGCTTGAAGGGAGTTCTCAGGCCACTGAGAAATGATTAGCAGCACCACCCTACTTTTGATGATACCTTTGAGGGGCAGAATGAGAGTGGTTCTGGAGGTACACAGAAAAAGACGAAACAGAAGCCAACTTCTGCTCCTATTTTAACTACTGCTGCTCAGGTGAGGTAAAGTAAGATCAAAAACAGGAGGGAAGACATTCTCCCTGACTGCTGTTCTATTGTGTAATGATTCTTAATCTTAGCTGATCATTAGAATCACTTAATTAAAAAAACCCTAATACCCAGTCCACATTTGCAAACAGCTAAATCAGAATCTGTGGACATAAAAATTAAAACTAGACTTCAAAGCTTTCCAAGTGATTCCATTATGCAGTCAAGGCTGAGAATCACTGCCCTGTACTTCCTACTGTCAGAAGCCCTCTAGGAAATGAATCTGGGTCATGCGGTTTGCATAGTTCCTACTCCAAACCACAGAAGAGAGGAGAGAAAGTTGGGTTTGGAGCAGAGAGATAATAGATAACCAATTGGCAAAATGTGACCAACACTTCTTGGCATTGAAAGACAAACAAATTTGCAGAAATAATAATATAGGAATTTTTTTCACATTTCCATCAATGTGTATCGATGTAGTTACCATATTGCTCAATATGTATCCAAAAGATTCTATTAAAATCTCACATAATTCAGGGTCCCCTCCTCGAGTCTCCTAGAGTCCCCTCCTGCTGGGGGAGCCTTCTGTCTTCTTAATAAATCCTACTTTAAAAAAAAAAACCTAGGGGAAAGTCTTTAAGGTATAACAAATGTGATTGTGCTATCTCGATTATCTTAGGTTCCATCACAAATTTCTAAAATTGAATAATCTTTCATATGAAGAAATGAGTGAACACGTAAACCTTTTATAACCTAAAATGCTGACAATTTTCATTTAAAAAGAGGCCATAGTTCACTTATTTTAATGTCCCAAACAATATACCAGTACAGAAATAACCAAAATAGTTATGTTAATATTAAACTTTAACAAGTTTCAAGCAATATTATCACGTTCAAAAACATTTTGTTTGCTGTGTAAGTAAAGACTCCACACCTCCACCATAAGTTCTTGAACATAAATGACTAATATTGCCTTTAGTGACATATACTCAATTCTATAACACTGGATTAGAGGAAAGGCAGGCAAAAAGATACAAAGGCATTCACAAGGTATGTTAGTTTCTTAGTTGATTGCATAAATAAATATTAAGAGGTATAGTGTATTTCTGAACTGAAATTGACCAGTCAGAAACCTAGTAGCCAGAGTCAGTAAAGTGACTTACAGGATCTTGACATACTATCAGACTATCTGATTACATTGACTTGGATGCATCAAGCCATGGAAACTGAAGCTATTAAACATATCACTGTATTTGTAGCTCCCACTGCTTTGAGGCTATGTGCATCTTCTAATGAAAAAAAAAAATTATGATAATTAGTTTCCTCTATAGTTGCCCTGGTATAAGGAATGCACTGCACATGAGAATTATCTGTGTGACTAAAAATTAATAAAGGAACGGGTTGACTTACTACATTATACACTGAAAAGTCTCATGCTTTTGGTTAGAGTGAGTCATGGGAACACTCATGATCATGATTTTAGACTTGAGAGTTCATTATATCCCCTGGAGATTTCTGAAATTGCTGTTTGTTTCTGCATTCAAACACCAGTGTTTATAATATGAATTGTTTTAAACTTTCATCAATACTTTTAAGAACTATTTGTCTTGTCTCTTTAACATAATATGTCATTTTTAAAAATCTCCATATTAGGTTGCAAATGATAGGAAGCCATACTCTCCTGTATAAACACATAACAAGGATGGATTTACAGAATCCAAAGAGACCCTCAGAGACTGCCAAAGTCCAGACCTCTCTGCCCACATCCCCATTTTATGAATTAAATGGTAATCTCTCAGATGTCATATGTTGTGGTAGACCTTGAATGCAGGTCTTCAGTTCTAGTGATTATTTACCAAACTAGATATATCTCTTGCTAGGTGATCAGTAGATTCTTGCTGAGGAAATGAGTGAACATATAAATAAAAATATCAATGAAATAATGAATGAATAAGATATAACATCCTAAATTCACACAAATTTAGAAATTCAGTTCTCATAGAGACAAGATTTGTTTAACAAGCTCCTGAATGCTGTCTTGAATGACCCTGTCAGAAATTCTGGCTTAATTATATGTCAACTTACCTTAAAAGACATAGTAAAGGTTATTCTATCTGAATTTCAAGTAATCTTGCCAGTTTCAAATAAAACAGCATTTCTTGAGGTTGATGTAAAAAATTAGACTTCTGCAATCCTACCTCCTTGTTAGCCTGAGAAAGTTTGCTGTATATATCAAGGACAAAAAAAAAAGTGCTGGTTTGGCTCAAAATATATTATATACTTATTATTTGTTTGATGCATCATTAAAATAATAAAACTACCATTGAAAACATTATTTTTCTTTTAAAAAGACATCATATTGAGGTATGATTAACATATTAAAGCTGTATGTGTTTTGGGGGGGTTTTTTTAGTACATTTTTTTTTGTTTTTTTGAGTTGGATTCTCACTGGAGTGCAGTGGCACACTCACGGCCACCACAGCCTCAGCCTGCTGGGCTCAGGTGATCCTTCTGCCTCAGCCTTCCAAGTAGCTGAAACCACAGGCACGCACCACCATGCCCTGTTGATTTTTTATTTAGTGTAGAGATAAGATCTCGCCATGTTGCTAAGGTTGATCTTGAACTCCTGAGCTCAGGCAATCCTCTCACCTCCACCTCCCAAAGCACTGGGATTACAGGTGAGCCACCGAGCCCAGCCAAAGCTATATGTTTTTAATATATACATCTTGATGAATTTGGGAATAAGTGGACACTCATGAAACCATTACGACCATAAAGGCAACAAACTATCTATCACTTCCCCGAAGTTTCCTCCCATGCCTTTTGTTATTGTTATTGTTTTGTTTTGTTTTATCTAGGAAAGATCATTTAACATAAGATCCACCTTTCTAGCAATCTTAAGTATACAATGCAGTATTTTTAGCTATCAGCACTATGCTGCATAGTATATCTGCAGAACTTATTTTTCTTTTTCTTTTTTTTTTTTTTTGAGTTGAAGTCTCACTCTGTCGCCCAGAGTGGAGTGCAGTGGCCGCTCCCAGCCACTGCAGCCTCGACCTGCTGGGCTCCAGCAATCCTTCCGCCTCAGCCTTCCTAGTAGCCGGAATTACAGGCATGTGCTACCACTCCCGGCTGATTGTTTGATTTGTTGTAGAGATGAGGTCTCACTGCCCAGACAGGTCTCGAACTTATTTTTCTTGCATAACTGAAATTTTTCACTATTGGCCATCACCTCCCCATTTCCTATTCCCCCAGCAACTGGCAATCACCATATTATCATCTGTTTTTGCTTTGATGACTTTGACTATTTTAGATTCCACATATATGATCACACAATATATGTCTTTGTGTGCCTGGCTTACTTCATTTAAAAATATGCTCTAGTTTCATCCATGTTATAGAAAAGAGCAGATTATTTTTCTTTTCTAAGGCTGAAAAATTCTCCATTGTATATATGTACCATAATTTTGTTACCCATTCATCCCTCAATGAACACTGAGGCTGAATTCCTAGCTTGGCTATTGTGAGTAATGCTGCAATGAACATGGAAGTGCAGATATCTCTCCAAGATGGTAATTTTATCTTATTTCATTTTTTTATATGCCCAGAATATGGATTGCTGGATCTCATGACAGAACTCCATACTGTTTTCCATGATGGCTATACCAATTAAAATTCCCACTCATAGTATATAGGGTTTGCTTTTTTCCAAATCTTTACCAAAACTTGTTTTTTTTTAAATAATACTTATTCTTTAATTTGCGTTTCCCTGATGTCAATGATATTGAGCACTTTTTCATATACCTGTTGATCATTTGTATGTTTTCACTGGATAAATGTGGGTACCCTACAACTGTGGGAGCTTTTCTGTCCTCTCAATAAATAGTGCTCTCAAAAAAAAAAATCTAGTCATGTTCTTTGCCCATTTTAAAATCTGGTTACATGTTTTGTTTGTTGTGGTGGTGATGATGGTGGTGGGTTGTTCTGTGCCATCGTCAAGGAGATTTTTCCCTATGTTTTCTTCTTAAAGTGTTATGGTTTCAGGTTTAATGTTTAAGTCTTTAATTCATTTTGAGTTTATTTTTGTGTATGATATAATATCATGGTCAAATTTCATTCTTTTGCTTGTGGATATCCAGTTTCCCAACACCATTTATTAAAGAGACCATCATTTCTACATTATATATTCATTAAAATTAATTGACTGTATATGAGTAAGATTATTTATAGGATCTCTGCTACCATGGGTTTACATACTTGTTTTTATGCATGTACCATATTGTTTTGATTACCATATGTTTGTAATATAATTTGAAATCAAGAAGTATAAGTCCTCCAGTTTTGTTCTTTTTCAATCCAGTTGCTATAGCTACTGAAAATCTTTAGTGGTTCCATATAAATTTTAGAGTTGTTTTTTATATTCATGAAAAATGTCATTGAAATTTTGACAGGAATTGAAATGAATCTGTAGATCACTTTGAGTAGTATGGACATTTTAATAATATTAATTCTTCCAATCCCATTAACATGTCATTCCCTTTATTTGTGTCTGTATTAATTTCTTTCATCAATGTTTTATAGTTTTCAGTGCATAAATATTTTGCCTTTCTGTTTAAATGTATGCTAAAAGTATTCTATTCTTTTTATGCCATTGAAAATGGGATTGGTTTCTTAATTTCTTTTTCAGATAGCCTGTCACTAGTGTGTAGAAACACAATTGATTTTTGTATGTTGATTTTTGTATCTTGCAATTTTAGTGAATTTGTTTATTAGCTTTAACAGTTATTTTACTGGAGTCTTGAGAATTTTCTATGATCAAGTTATCATCAAATGGAGATAATTTTATTTCTTTCTGGTTTGCATATATTTAATTTCTTTTCTTTTCTTCTTGTCTAGAACCCCAGGTTATGACTTCTAGTACTATGTTGAATAGAAGTGGTGAGAGAGGGGATCTTTGTCTTGCTTCTATTTTAGAGAAAGGCCTTTGGTTTTTCATCATTGACAATGATGGTATCGATGGGCTTGTCATATGTGGGCTGTATTGTGATGTTTTCTCCATACCTAATTTGCTGAGTTTTTAGTCATGAAAGAATGTTGAATTTTGTTAGCTACTTTTCCTTCATTTATTGAGATTATCATTATTTTATCCTGCATTCTGTTAATGTGCTATATCATATTTATTGATTTATGTATGTTGAACCATCCTTGTATCTCTGGGATGAATCCCACTTGATCATGGTGTATTATTCTTTTAACATCTTCTAGAATTTGATTTGCTGGTATATTTTGTTGCCATTTTTTGTGTCTATGTTCATCAGAGCATTAGCCTATACATTTTTTTCTAGTACAATCCCAGTATAATTATTAGTTTTTCTTATCTGGCTTTGTATTAATACAATATTTTCCTCCCAGAATGAATTTGGAAGTATTTTCCATCATTCAACTATTTTTGAAGAGTTTGAGGATTGATGTTAATCCTTACACATTTGCTATAATTCACCAGTCCTGGGCTATAAGCCACCTAGTCCTGGGCTTTTCTTTGTTGGGAGACTTTTGATTACAGATTCAATTCCTTTACTCACTATTGGTCTACTCAGGCTTTCTATTTCTTCATGATTCAATATCTTTAGCTGTATATTTTAAGGATGTACCTATTTCTTTTAGATTATTCAATTTTTTTGCATATAATTGTTCATAGTAGTCTCATAATCTTTTGCATTTTCGTGGTATTAATTGTATCCTCTCCTCTTTGATTTATAGTTTTATTTGAGTCTTTGTTTTTTCTTACTTTAGGTAAAATAAAGTTTTGTTGATTTTGTTTACCTCTTCAAAAACTCATTTTTAGTTTCACTGATCTTTTCTAATGCTTTCCTAGTCTATATTTCATTTAGTTCTGTTCTAAACGTTAGTTTTTTCCTTCTACAAACTTTGAGATTAGTTTTTTCTTCTTTTTCTATGTCCCTGAGGTATAAAGTTTAGTTTTGTTATGTTTTTAGTTTAGTTTAGTTGTATTATATTTATATTATAGTTTTTAAATATTTTTTTCAAAATTCATTTAGGCATTTATCACTATAAACTTTTCTCTTAGAGCTGCTTTTTTGATGCATCCCATAAACTCTGGAATATTATGTCATTTTATTTGCTTCAAGGTATTTTTTTATTTCTTTTCTGGATTCTCCTTTGTCCTGTTTTTTGTTTATGAGTATGTGGCTTAACTTTCATGTATTTGCGAGTTTTAAAATTTTCCTCCTATTGATTTCTAGTTTCATACCACTGTTGCCAAAAAAAAGGATACTGATATTATTTCAATCTTCTTAAATTCATTAAAATTTATTTTGTGCCTATCATATAATCTAGCCTGAAAAACATTCATGTGCACTTGAGAAGAATGCATATTATGTTGCTGTTGGATAGAAATGTATATGTTTGTTAGTTCCATTTGATCTATAGTGTTGCTCAAGTCTACTCTTTCCTTATCAATTCTGTGTATGTATGATCTGCCCATTGTTAAAACTGGAGTATTAAAGTCCCTATGATTTATTTGACTACCATCTGTTTTCCCCTTCAGTTTTGTTAATACTTGATTTATATATTTATGAGCTGTAATGTGGGGCACATATATATTTATATCTGTTATGTCCTTTTGATGAATTGACTCTATTATTATTATTATCGTGACCCTTATTGTCTCTTGTGGCAATGTTTTACTTAAAGTCTATTTTGTCTGATATAAGTATAGCCATCTCTATTCTCTTCTGATAGCCATTTGCATGGGATGTACATTTCCAACCCTTCAGGGTCAGACTGTCTGTGTCCTTAAAGCTAAACTGAGTTTCTTACAGACAACACATAATTAGATGTTGATTTTTAAAAACTTTATTCAACTACTCTGCACTTACATTGAACAATTTAATTAATTTACATTTACCATAATTAAGAATTTACTATTGCAATTTTTCTCATTTTTTTTTACTGCTTTGTGGTTACTTTGTTTCTTATCTCCTCTTGTTATCTCCATTTGTGTTTTGAACATGTTTTACGGTACAGCCTGAGTATTTGCTTTTCCAAAATTCTTGAGATCGGAAGTATTTCAGATTTTTTTGGATTTGGGAATAATTGCAGTATACTTACCACTTAAGCATAACAAATCAGAAAATCTGAAATCTGTTTCAGAATTTTTAGCATTTCAGATTTTGAATTTTTAAATGTTCACCCTGTAGTATGCTTTAATTCCCTTCTCTTTACTTTTTTTTTTTAATCTACCATAATTTTTTTTATTCCCATGAGGTTTACATAAAACATAGTTTTAACAGTATATTTTAAACTAATAACAATTTTAATTTTGATCATATACAAAAAATTTTACACTTTTATTTCCTCCATCTTTTAATGTTATTGATGTTCAATTTATGTGTTTTATATTGTGTACCCATTAATAAATTATTGTAATTTTAGTCATTTTTAATATTTTTTGTTTTTTGACCTTTGTACCAAAGTTAAAAATAATTTTTATAAAACTATTAAAGTACTAGGGTATTTTGAATTTGCTGTATATTTATCTTTACCAGTGAGATTTATATGTTCATATGCTTTCGTGTTGCTGATTAGCATACTTTGTTTCTGCTTAAAGAATACCCTTTAGTATTTATTGTGAAACAGGTCGGGTGGTAATGAACTTCCTCAGCTTTTGTTGTCTGGGACAGTCTTTAGCTCTTCTACATTTCTAGAGGATTATTATTTTTGCCAAGTATAGTATTCTTCATTGGTGGTTTGTTTTGTTTTGTTTTGTTGCTTTCAGTTCTTTGGATATATTCTTTCACTCTCTTCTGTCATGCAAGAGGACTGCTAAGAAACCTGATGATAGTCTTTTGGAAGTTTACTTATATGTGATGAGTCACTTTTTTCTTGCTATTTTCAACATTTTTCTCTTTGACTTCTGACATGTTGATTACTATGTTTCTTAGTGAAGGCCTTTTTACACTCAATTTATTTGACAATTTTTAGGCTTTATGAATCTGGATATTTATTTCCCTCTACAAATATGAAAGTTTTCTGTCATTATTTACTTAAATAAGCTTCTCCCCCCTGCCCTTCCCTTTCTCTGTGTCTTCTGGACAGTCTATATATTGATACTTTGATTCCTCCTATGAGTCCCACAGACTCCCTTCACTTTTTCATTTTTCTACCTCTGGATAATAGCAAATGTGTCTTTAAGTTTCCTGATTTCTTTCTCTACTGGCTCAAGTATGATGTTCAAGCTCTCGAATGAACTTTTTAGTTCAGACAATATATTTTTCAGCTCCAGATGTTCTATTTAATGTTTTTAGTTCTATAACTTTGTTAAACTTCTCATTTTATTCATGTATTATATTTCTGATATCTTTTAGTTGTATACCTGTGTTCTTTTGTAGCTGAGCTTCAAGACAATTATTTTGAATTCATTGTCAGGCAATTAACAGATCTTTATTTCTTCAGGATTATACATTCAAGTTTCATTTTGTTTCTTTGGTAGTGGTATATTTTCTTGATTCTTTGTATTCCTTGAAACCTTGAATTACATTCTTTGTATTTGAAGAAACAATCACTCTCTCCAGTATTTACTGAGTTGGAAATGAAGACAAAGAAAGAGAGAGAGAGAGAGAGAGAGAGAAAGAAAGAAAGAGAAAAGGGAGACAGAGTGAAAAAAAGACACCAGTTTCTCTCTCTAGAGAGAAAGGGTTGGGTGGCATTCTAATCATCCAATATTACTGGTATGTCCTAGATTTCTGAAAGCATCAAAGAACACAAGAAGTGGGTCATACTAGCACAAAGATTTTAGAGCCTCCCACCCCAGAAGATCTCTGGTAAGGCTGACTAATAGAGTTCTTCTCCTGTATAAGGCCTGTCTGCAAGTACTACAGAAGGTGGCTACTTTGCTTAATGTCTAGATACCAACCCAGAAAGTCAAGGAAAATTAATAATCATGCAAAGATGTCCAAACAAGTTATGATTTACCAAACAAGAATTTTTTTTAAGTCTCATAAAGATGTTCACTGGGGTAAAGAGAACAATGTATGAACATAGTGAGAATTTCAACAAAAATAGGAAATATTTTAAAAGAAGCACAAATAAATCATTAAGCTGAACCACACAATAACTGAACTTAAAATGTACTAGAGTGGATCAACAGCAGACTAGATCAATCAAAAATAATAATAATAATTAGTGACTCAAAGGCAGGTCACTAGAGATAACTCAATCAGCTGAGTATAGTGGCTCAAGTCTGTAATCCCAGCACTTTAGGAGGCTGAGGTGAGAGGACTGCTGAGTCCAGGGATTTGAGACCAGCCCAGGGCAACTTGGTGAGACCTTGTCTCTAAAATAAATCAAAAACTAGCCAGGTATGGAGGTGCATGCCTGTCTTTCCAGCTACTTGGAAGGCTGAGGTGGAAGGATTGCCTGCGTCCAGCAGGTGGAGGCTGCAGTGGCCATGAGCATGCCACTGCACTCCAGTCTGGGTGACAGAGTGAGACTCCAATGCAAAAAATAATGCTAATAATAATTCAATCAGAGAAACAAAAAGTTAAAAGAATAAAAAGGAGTGAAAAAGTGTAAATAATACATGAGACACAATTAAGTGGACCAAAATATGCATTATAAGAGTATCAGAAAGAGAAAAGAGTGAGAAAAAAGAGAAAACTTATTTAAAGAAATAATGGCAGACTACTTCCCAACTCTGGGGAAGGAAATGGACATCCAGATGCAAGAAACCCAAAACACACCTAAAAGATAAACTCAATGTAATCCACACCTAGAAACATAATAATTAAATTATGAAAAAATAAAAATAAAAATAAAATTTGGAAATCAGTAAAAAAAAAAAAGCAAATTTTCACAAAGAATTCACCATGACACTATCAGATTTTTGAGCAGAAATCTTATAGGTCAGGAGAGAATTAAATAATATATTTAATATACTAAAATAAAACTACTTCCAGCCAAGAATAATATACTCTGCAAAATTTTCTTTTATAAATGAAGAAGAGAGAAAAACTGTACCAAACAAACAGACTGAGACCTGCCTAAGACAAATGTTTAACTGAGTTATTTAAGTGAGTTTTTTTTTATTTAAAAGAACCATACATAAAAATTAAGTTTGGAAATTCACAATATGAATAGGTACAATTATGAAAAGTATGACACAAAGTGTGTGAGAAGTTAAAGTGTACAGTTGTTGTCTATAAATAAAATTAAGTTTTTGTCAGCTTAAAATAGGTGACTATGAATATATTTTATGTAAGTCCCAAGATAAACATGCAAAAAAAAATTTATAGAAGTTACACAAAAGCAAAAGGAAAAGGAATCAAGGTGTATCATACAAAAAAAATAACAAAATGCAAAGGATGGCAGCAAGAGAGAAAAGGAGGGACAAAGAACCACAAGACTAAGAAAATATAATTAACAAAATAGCAGCAATAAATCCTTCCCTATCAATAATTACCTTAAATGTAAGCAGATTAAAATAAATGTACCAATCTAAAGGCATAAAATGGCTAAATGAACTGGAAAAAAAAAGGACCCGAATATATGCTCTGCACAAGAACTCACTTTAGATTTAAAAACTCGCATAATCTGAAAGCAAAAGAATGAATAAAGATATTCTAGATCTTCTATCTACAACATCAAGACAGAGGATCAATAAGAAACAGAGGACTTGAACAACATTAATGTTCATACCAAATACAGGCATATACACAATAGTCCACCCAACAGCAGCAGAATATACATTATCCACTAGCATGCATAGAACTTTCATTTGGATGGCTATCATGTTAGTTCACAAAACAATTCTTAACAAAATTAAGAAGTTGAAAGTCATACAAATACCTTTTCTGATTACAATAAAATAAAACAAAAAATCGATAGCCAAAAGAAAAGTGAAAAATTCATATATATGAGAAAATTAATATATTCTTGAACAACCTTTGAGGAAAAAAAAAAAAAATGAAGGCAGGAAAATATCTCAAGACAAATGAAAACAAAGCATACCAAAACTTATGGAATACAGAAAAATAATTTCAAAGAAAAATTTATTGCAGTAAATCTAAGGGAAGAAAGGTTTTAAATTTCTTTTAAAAAGCTAATATTAAAAACCTCTAGAAACTAGAAGAAAAAGAACTAACAACACAAAGTTAGCAAAAATAACAAAGATTGCAGCAGAAATAAGTGAAACAGATTAGAAAAATATACAACACCAATGAACAAAGCTAAGTTGGCTTTTTGAAAAGGTAAACACAATCAACAAACACTTAACTAGATTTCCTTAAAAAGAGAGAATAAAACTCATGTAGATGAGAGAGGAGAGAGGAAGAAACTGGTTAGGCAGACAGTTAGGGCAGGCCCCCGGTAAAGCTTCCCCATTTTGCCTGAAGAAACCAAGCTACAAGTTCCAGACAAATACCCACAGACCTAAATGAGAACACCTATTCCCTAGTCTGTGCACTTCCCTCTTTCATGTTTCCCCTTTTCATGTGCTTTTTCTTGATTGACCTTTTTCAATCCTCTCCCTAATTGGTCCTTGACACCATCATGCCACTTTCTGGATCTTACTGCCAACCAGTTAGGTTGGTGTATTTTCAATCCTTAGTGCCATCCAATAGGTACATACTTCCCCATTTGAAACCCATAAAAACCCCAAGCTCAGTCTTATTGCTGGCAACCGACTTTCAGGTCCCCTCTCACTGCCAAGAGTTTTCCTGTTGCTTAATAAACTCCATCTCACTCACTCTTCAGTGTCCACACTCCTTATTCTTCTTGGTCATGAGACAAGAACTCCAAGCATGAGCTGTAACTAAAAGAGCTGTGAGCTGTAACACTTCTTGGGGCTCCATGGCTTTTGGCATCCTTGAATCTATAAGAGTTCCAGTTTCTTGACAGTATTTTTTGTCTTTTTAACATGAGTATGAGATGACATCTCATTGTGGTTTTAATTTGCATTTCTCTGATGATTAGTGATGTTGAGCACTTTTGCATGTGTTTCTAGACCCCTTGGATGTTTTCTTTTGAGAAGTGTCTGTTCATGTCTTTTGCTTTCTTATTAATGGAATTATTTGTTTTTTTCTTGTTGATTTGTTTAAGTTCCTTATAGGTTCTGGATATTAATCCTTTGGAGGATGCATATTTTACAAATACTTTCTCCCATTCTGTAGATTGTCTATTAACTCTGCTGATAGCTTCTTTTGTTGTGTAGAAGCTGGTTAGTTTAATTAAGTACCAATTGTTCATTTATGGTTTCCTCAGTTGCTTTGAGGACTTAGACATAAATTTTTTGCCTAGGCCAATGTCCAGAAGAGTATTTCCTATGTGAAAGAGAACATCCTTATCTTGTTCACGTTCTTAAGAGGAATGCTTCCAACTTTTGGGCATTCAGTTTGATATTGGTTGTGAGTGTGTCATAGATGGTTTTGACTATTTTGAGATACAATCCTTCGATGGCTAGTTTGTTGAGGGCTTTTGTTATGAAGAAATATTGAATTTTATTGAATTTTTTTCTGCTTGTGTTGAAGTGACCATTTTTTTGTTTTTAATTATGTTTATGTAGTAAATCACACTTACACATTTGCATATGTTAAACTACCCTTGCATCCCAAGAATAAAATTGCCTTGATCATAATGCATTATCCTGTTGATGTGTTACAGGATTCAGTTTGCCAGTATTCTGTTGAGGATTTTTGCATCTATGTTCATCAGAGATACTGGCCTGTTACATGGGTATATTCTTTTTTTCTGTCCTTGCCAGACTTTTGGTATCAGAATGATACTGGTTTTATCAAATGAGTTAGGGAGGAATCCTTCCTCTTCAATTTTAAAAAATACTTTTGAAAATTGGTACCAAGCCAGGCTCGGTGGCTCAGCCTATAATCCCGCACCTTGGGAGGCTGAGGTGAGTGGATTGCCTGAGCCCACAGGTTCGAGACCCGCCTGGACAACTTGGCGAGACCTCATCTCTACAATAAATCAAAAAATTAGCTGGGTGTGGTAGCACACACCTGTCGTTCCAGCTGCTTGGAAGGCTGAGGCGGAAGGATCGCCGGAACCCAGCAGGCGAGGCTGCAGTGGCCAGAAGTAGCCACTGCATTCCTGACGACAGAGTGAGACTCCAACTCAAAAAAATAAAAAGAAAAAGAAAAAAGAAAAAAAAATAAGAAAATTGGTACCAGCTCTTCTTTATATGTCTGGTAGTATTCAGCTGTGAATCCATCTGGTACAGGACTTTTGGGGTTGGTAGGTTTTTTATTACTCAATCAATTTTCTAGCTCATTATTGGTCTGTTTAGGGTTTCAATTTCTTCCTGTTTCAGTCTTGGGAGATTGTGTGTTTCCAAGAATTTATCAATTTCCTCCAGACTTTTAGTTTGTGTGCATAGAGATCTTCATAGCAGTCTCTGAGGATATTTTGTATTTCTGTAGTATCAATTATAATGTCACTTTTGTCAATCTGATTGTGCTTATTTTGATTTTCTCTCTTTTTTTCTTTGTTCATTTAGCTAGCACTCTATCAATCTTATTTATCGTTTCAAAGAAACAACTTTTCTTTTGTTGATCCTTTGTATGGTCTTTAGTCTCAATTTCATTTAGTTTGTTCTGATTTTAGTTATTTCTTTTATTCTACTAACTTTAGGTTCGTTTTTCATGTTTTTCTAGTTCCTTAAGATATAAGTTATATTGTTTTGTCCTATCTTCTTGTTGCAGGCATTTAGCTATATAAACTTTTCTCTCAATACTACTTTTACTATATCCTAAAGGTTTTGGTATATTGTATCTCTATTTTTGTTTCAAAAAATTTTTAAATTTAACTTTAATTTCATTCAAAAGTAATTCAGGAGTAGGTTGTATAGTTTTTCTGTATTTGTGTGATTTTAAGAGTTCCTCTTGGTATTGATTTTTAATTTTATTTCACTGTGGTATGTTTGGCATGATTTCAATTTTTTCGAGCTTATAGAGATTTGCTTTGTGACTGAGCATGTGGTCAATCTTAATGTTTCATAAACAGATGAGAAGAACACATATTTTGTGGTTGCTCATTGGGGTGTTCTGTAGATATCTATTAGGTCCATTTAGTCAACTGTCCAATTTAAGCCCAGAATTTCTTTGCTTTTTCTGCCTCAGTGATCTGTTTAATGCTTTCACTAGGATGTTTAAGAGTCCCATACTATCATTGTATGACTGTAAAGCTCCTTTCTTAGGTCTACTAGTAATTGTTTTATAAATCTGAGTTCTCTGATGTTGGTGCATATATATTTAGAATAGTTAACTCTTCTTGTTGAATTGAACACTACATAATGTACATGAAGGACACTACATAATGTCCTTCTTTGTCCTTTTTTACTATTGCTGGTTTAAAATCTGATACAAAAATAGTGACTCTTGCTCTTTTTTGTTTTCCATTTGTGTTACAGATCTTTCTTCATCCCTTTACTTTGAGCCTATGGGTGTCATTACATGTGTGATGGGTCTCTTGAAGCAGCAGAAGGTTGAGTTTTTACTGTTTTTTTTCAACTTGCCACTCTGTTTTTTAAGTTGTGCATTTAGGACATTTGCATTCAAGTGTAATATTGACAGGTTTTCTTCCTGTCATAGTGTCATTCCCTAGTTGTTTTGTGGTCTCAATTGTGTAGCTACTTTATGTTGTCTGTGGGCTTTGTATTTACCTAGTGTAATTCTTTTGTTTACATGTTTAGAACTCCTTTAAGCATTTCTTGTAGGGCCAATCTAGTAATCATGAATTTCCCTAGTATCTGCTTGTCTGGAAAATACTGTACTTCTTAATTTATGAGGCTTAATTTGGAAGAATATAAAATTCTTGACTGGCATTTTTTTTAAGAAGGCTAAAAACAGGTCCTCAATCTCTTCTGGCTTCTAGAGTTTCTGCTGAGAAATCTGCTGTTCGTGTGATGTGATTCCCTTTATAGGTAATTTGGCCCTTTTCTCTAGCTAAGATTTTTAAGATTTTTTTTTCACATTGACCTTGGATAGTCTTATGACAATGTGCCTTGAGAATGATTATCTTGTATAGTACCTTGCATAAGTTCTCTGAATTTTTAGATTGGATGTCAACCTCTCTAGCAAGATTGGGAAATTTTTCCTGAATTATTCCCTCAAATTGTTTTCCAGGTTGCTTACTTTTTCTTCTTCTCTCTCAGAAATGTCAATAAGCCATAATTTGTCCCTTATGAAATCCCATATTTTTTCAAAAGCTTTGTTCTTTTTTTAAAATTCTTTTTTCTTTATTTTTGTCTATGTTAATTCAAAATACCATTCTTTAAGCTCTGAAATTCTTGCTTCTGCTTGGTTTGATCTATTGTTAAGTCTTCCAACTGCAGTTTAAAATTCATGGAGTGAATTTTTCAATTCTAGAAATTCTGTTTCGCTTTTTCTTAATATTGCTATGTCATCTTTCATATTCTGGATCATTTTTTCCAATTTCTTTGTACTGAGTTTCAACAGTCTTGGATCGTTTTAAGTTTCCTTACTATTCATATGTTGAATTATTTATCTATCATTTTAGATGTTTCAATCTGTTTAGACTCCATTGCTAGGGAGCTTGTGGAATCCTTTGAAGGTGTTAAAACACTCAGTTTGTTTATACTACCAGAATTCTTTCACTGATTTCTTCTCATCTGAAGAAGCTATCGCTTCTTGTTTTTGAGTTTACTATTATTTGGATGAGTATTTTAAATTTTATTCTCTATTCCCTTGAGGATTTCACTGTAGTGTAAGTTTTACATGATCATTTGACTTTATTTCTCAGTTCTTTCAGAAAGCTAAGGCTTTCCATGGGTTCCATGATTATAGATAGGTTCTGTGTGATGGCCTTCTCAAATGCCACTTATTGTAGCAATATATTTTTGTTTGTTGATGCAGTGAAGACTGCAGTCCTGTAGATGAAGCAAAAAATGAAAACTACCAGGTACGCAGTGGATGCTCCTTCCCTGACAGGGGTGACAGAAAGAGGTTGTGATAAGGTACGCTGAAGTCTTGGAGAAAGGGAAGAAGGTGTTTACCAGCTTCTTGTCCTGAGCTGCAGGAGTATGATTCTCTTCCTCTAAAATCCCTGTCATGGGGTTCATAACCTTATGTTTATAAAGGTTTTTGTCTTTTGGTTTCTGACTGAGTGTGGCTGTGGGGCCACAGATCTGCCTCTCTGACAGCTACCACTAGAATGGAAGTCAGGGCAGAGCCTCTTCTCCCAGAGCCTCTTCCTCTATGCAACTCTGCAGTCCATTCTGTTGCTAGGCACTGACAATCTGTGTAGTAAGAGAAAGTTGAACCCTTCTTTTTGTGAAAGCTTGAGCAGGAACAGGCTTACTTGCAGTGAGAGTGGAGTTGCTGGAAAAGCATGAAAAGTGTTTTCTTTTTGTGCATGCTCACTGGGCCCCAACAAGAAGGAACCACCATCGCATGTGCAATAGTGTGCAGGGGAGTGCAAGGGGTGGAAAATGACTCCCTTCTCGTGTCCATTCCTGGGCATCAGTGCTATTTCCTTCAGCAGTTGGTGGCATGCCTGTGTTTCTCTATTTGTTTGTTTATTTGTTGTTTATTTGTCCCAAGATGGGCTTTGGTGGGCTGCGCTTCTGCCTCCCTTGAGGTGGCCCAATCCAAGGGTTAGATCTCCAGGGAGTCACAACTCTCCACTCTCCAAGGGAGTCAACTCTCCATGAACTTGCTGGACCCCAGTGTTCACCAAGGTCAGAGCAGGTTTGGGGTATGTTTGCGGTTGGCCTGGTGTTGCAGTGTCTCAAGAGCAAAGGATCCCCAGGTAGGACAATGGAACCATGGGCACACAACCAGTATAGCACCTGCTATCTCAGCTCAGGTTTAAGGGGAGTGTGGGCATGGTTGTGCAAACTTCCTACTCAGTTCTCTGTTCCTAGCAAGTTGTCCAATCACTCTGGGTTGTGAGAGAAGAAGGGCTCCCAGACAGTTTAGTGGTCAGCACGTTGTCACAGGGGTAAGGGGAGCAGAGAAGCACTTCCACCTATCCTTTGTACTAGGCTCTGAGTTTATCAGGGGTGATTCTCAGCCAGACTCTTGCTGCCTTCTTATTCTACACCTCAACTTCTCCTATAAATTATCTGACAGGTCCTGGCTGTCTTCTGTTTTCCATTCAAAACTTGTCCATTTACTGGTAACTTTACTCTTCTTTCTGAGAGCTGACAAGCAATGCCTTTAGTTAGCTATCTTGAAAAAAATGTTAATGAAAAAATAAAAATAAAAAAGCCAAATGACCTTTGACAAGTGTATGAAGGCTACCAAATGGGAGAAAAAATCGTATTTTTAACAAATGGTCTTGGAAAAACTGAATATTCATATACAAAAGAATGAATTTGGACTCTTAACTTACACCAAATATAAACATTAATTCAAAATGGATTAAAGACCTAAATGTAAGGCCTGAAACTACAGCATTTTTAGAAGAAAGTATAGAGGAAGAGCTTCATAACATTGCATTTGGCAATTATTTCTTGGAGATTACATGAAAGCACACACAACGAACAAAAATAGACAAATGGGAATATATCTCATTCAAAAACTGTGAAACAAAGAAAATAATTAGCAAAGTTAAAAGGCAATCTATAGAATGGTAAAATATTTGAAATTATAGATCTAATAAGAATATCCAGAATACATACATATATGTATACATAAAAAACTCTTACAACTCAACAGCAAAAATAATTTGATCAAAAAATGAAAAAAGGAGTTAAATAGGCATTTCTCAATCAACACGTATAGATTTTATTTAAGCAAAATGAATACATGCTAGGGATCTACTATACAACTTTTCTTTCCTGTAGTCAACAATGTTATACTGTATATTTAAAAGTTTGTTAGAGGATAGATCTCACGATAAAGTTCTTACTACAAGGAAATAAAATTGATAATTTTTTTTAAGACTGAGATCCCAATGCCATCACTTAACACCACAAATCACGTCATCCTTGAAGTCAAACCTGCCCTTGGTGTTTTAATTACCCAAACCAATATAATTTTCCTGTATATTTTTAATTAACTCAAATTGAATCACAGACATAAATATAAAAAAGAACTATAAGTTATCTTGAAGAACACATAGAAGAAAACCTTCCAGACCTTGGGTTAGGCAAAATTTTCTTGGCTAAGACACCAAGAACATGACTTATTTTAAAAAATTGGATTTTATCAAATTGTAAAACTTCTGCTCTTTGAAAGACACTATAAATAAAATAAGAGGTCAAACCACAGATTAGAAGAAAATACTTACAAAACATGTAAATAAAGGCTTTTATCCAGAAAAATAAGGAACACAACATTCAATAATATGAAAAAAATCCAATTTATAATGAGTTTGAGTAGACACATAATAAATGATACATGGATGTCAAAAAAGCACATGTAATGATGGGAAATTAATTAGTCATTAGGGATAGGTCAATTAAAATCATAATAAGATACCACTACTGATCTACTAGAATGGCTAACATGATTCCAAACTTGAACTTTCATATATTACAGATGGGAAATGTTAACTGTTATAGCTAAATGGAATACAATTTGACAATTTCCTAAAACATTAAGCATACCCTTGCAATATGACTTTGCAAGTTCACAATATGACTGCAATACCACTCTGGGGATATTGACCCAAGTGAAATGAAATTTATGTTCATTTAAAAACCTATATGTGAATGTTATAGATGTTATATTTATAATTACCAAAAATTATAAACAACCCAAAAGTCTCAATGACTGGAAAAATAAACTGGTCCCCTAATTAATGTAATACTATTCAGCAGCAAAAAGAAAGGAACATCACACAACAGCATGAATGGGTTACAAATGCATTGTAAGCTGGAAGAAGCCAGACCCTAAAATCTACAAATTATCATTTCAGAAAAAACAAAACTATAGAAATAGAAAACAGATCAGCAGATGCCAGGGGCAGAAGCAGAATGAGGACGTGACTATAAAGTGGCAAGATGGAATTCTTTGAGGTGCTAGAACTGTTTTAAGATGCTGATATTGGTAGTGATAACATAACAGTAGGTGTTTATGAAAACTCATAGAACTGTACACTAAAAATGATGAGTTACATAGCCAATAAAAATAAAAACCACATGAATTTACCAACATGACTTTCTACCAGAGTGGGAAAAAAATTATTTAAGTGTACTTCCGGCAGAAAAAATGGACTAACAGAAGAAGGATCTGAGTTGCAAAAGATAGCAATGATTTATAAAGTCATATATATGTAGGGAAATCTAAATAAACATTGGTTGTACAATACAGTAACATTTTGTGGGGTTAAAAGTATCTAAAATGCATACCAGCAATGATATAACATTTGAGATGTTAATGGAATAATTAACTTTATCCTATAAGAGGATGGTAAAAGAGAAAGTTTAGACTTTAACAAACATATATGATTTAATTACTAGTATAATTAATAAAAGCATAAAAACAAAATATATAAATTCAAACCTGGTTAAATAATAAAATAATAAGGAAAAGTGACACAGTTTCAAAGGAAAAAATAGAAAAGCAATATTCAGATGCAAAGGGTTTATTCATGTTAAATTACAAGTAATGACATACCAGTGTTTCCACTGTAGTAACTAAAGAAATGAATTGTCTTTTTTACAAAAGATATTATATAAGCAAAGAAGTCTAAAGAAACTACACCATAAAGTGAAGCGAGCTCTTCCTAGGTGACTAGAACTTAATAGCTACATCTTTTTCTGGGAACACTTGCCTGTTAGGTATAGCAAAAAATCTTTCCTCCCATAAACCAAGAGATCATGATGAATTAAGGAATAACTAATAGAGTTTATATGGACAGTGTGAGTTAGTGGGATGAACTGGAATTTGTAGAAACCAAAAATGCATAGCTGGTTTGACCGTCTCATTGTTTCTTCCCCATAGTACTTTTACTAAGAGTGTGACTGCAAAAAATGTTTAGTACTTGGCTGAAAAGCAGAGACAAATCTATTTTTAAAAAATTATTTGTTAAAAGAAAAAATATACAGTACATATGCTCAGAGATGGAAAATTTCCACAAGGAAGTAAAATCTCTAAAAAAGAAACAGATGAGTTTTCTATAACTAAAATATTTAAAACTTGTTCCAGACTTCTGTTTGTATGTGGACATGTAAAAAGCTATGGAATTATCACTACCTCTTTTATTAAAAACAAAACTCTGGAAAAAACAAAAATCAATAATACTCTTGGACCAATCAGAGAATAGAGGTCACAGGGCAAACCACCTTACTGAAATTTATAAAAACAGGAACCTGCAAGACCCAAGCATTTGTCTACCTAAGCATTTGTCTACCCAAGCATTTGCATACCAACAATGATATAACATTTGAGATAAGTTAATGGAATAATTAACTTTATCCTACAAGAGGATGGTAAAAGAGAAAGTTTAGACTTTAACAAACATATATGATTTAATTACTAGTATAATTAATAAAAACATAAAAACAAAATATATAAATTCAAACCACCGAATTCAGAAGCCACCAAATGCCATATAAGCAAATAAGAGCATTAAAATGGAAATTCTGGTGAAATGCTAGAGACCAAGTATAAACTATGGTGAACATGATACACTCTGGGGAGGGGCGAGGGAGAGGGGGGAAGACAGGGGTGAAATCACACAAGGGTTCTCACACTTTTACAGGATTTTCCTCCAGGGACCCCACCAGGCTCTCACATGGAAGACCGAGGCGAAACCTGAGAAAGCTCCTGGGTGGTGCTAGTTGAAGGAGAAGAAGCAAGTACTGTTAAATTTGCCCTGACCCTTCTTCACTATGGAGCAAAAGGCCTAATATGTAGGGGAAAAGGAAATTCAATTATGGCTGGGAACAGAACACATGAAGGCTATAGACCGGGTACACTGGAGGATACTTACTGCAAATGGAGAAGGTAGTATGAGACAGAGAGAAAAGAGCTCTACTTCTGAACAAGGGCAATATGTTAATAGCTATAGAAATAAAGATGTATGTAAATGTGTGTGTATATACAAATATAATAATTAATGCTGTCTCCTGAGACAGCCCAGAAACAGTTACTTCTTGGTAACAATGACAATACACAGTAAACAGATTTTGTTTTTTAAAAACAATTTCTCCAAAATGAAACAGGGCTCCTTATTTTGCAAGATGCTAATTCCAGGAGTGGAGAAGAGAAAGTAAAAGACACGTTGCTGAGCTAAAAAGTAAGGAAGTGCTCAATGAATAATGAAGCGAATACAGAGTCTAGTTTCAAACATTCTCACTGGCCAAATCTTAGAGGAATGAACTATCTCACTAACATTGATTTTTAAAATATATAATATGATGTAAGAATTGAAACATTTTTCTCAAATATTATTTGTGAACAATATGCAATGTTATCTATGTCATATATTAAATTTTCATATATGCATAGATTCTTGTTGGGCAACTTATTCTTTGTTACTGTAGTATATGCCTGAAACACTCCTTTATGGTTAAAACAAGTCCAGTAATCTATAGAACAAACTCCCTTTTCTCTAACTCCTTATCTTGTTTTTTATTCTTCCATTATCATCATTAGAGTAACTCATTATTAAAAAATTTGTTCATACATGCAAAAAGATTATATTTTAACTAAAATTGGTTAAATGTTTAGTTTTTTGACCATATTTTATATCATAATGTTCCTCCAGTCCATGAATATTGTATATGTCCACATTTAAGTAGGTCTCTTTGACTGCCTTTTAATGAGAATTTGTAATTGTGTCATTAACTGTTTCACAAGTTTTGTTAGAATTTTTCTTAAATATCTCAGAAATTCCATGCTATTATTAAAATGGCATTATTAATTATTAATTCAATTGCTAATTTTTAACTGTTTACTTCTTTTATGCAGTAATACCACAACTTTTTTGCATTGCTTTTACAATAATAAAAAAAAGTTAACATTTATACTATACTTATTGTGTGCTAGGTACTATTCTAAATTCTATACTCAAATTAAATTATTTAAGTCAAACAGATACACAGTGACAGTTATGTTGCTATTACCTATCTTTTTTAAAATTAAAAACAGACACAGAGGGATTAAATAATTTACCCCAAACCATAAATCATATACATGGTAAGGGTGAGACTTAAGTCCAGGAATTCTGGTTCTATAATTGTAGCTATTATACTTATAATGCCTTTCATCTTAAAATCAGCAACTTTGATAAGCTCTTTATTAATTCTAATAGGTTGTTAGTCACTTGTGGGTTTTGTTTGAGACAATCATCGTATGATAATAATAACTTTTTATTTTCAATCTTTATACTTTTTATGTATATTTTCTTGTGATATGATGTTGTCTAGCACCTCTATTACATTATTAAATAGAAGTGGTGAAAGCAGACTTTTGGTCTCATTTTAATTTTAAATATAAGTTTTTATTTTCTCCATGAAATCTAATTTCTAATCCTAGTTAGAAATATGTTAAGAATTTATTTTTAAAATCATAAATCATGAAGCTCTGTGTGTATGTATATAGGGCAGAATTAATAAGCATTATGAAATGGATACAATATATACATGTTTATGTGTATGTGTGTGTGTGTGTGTTTAAAAATTATGGACAACCTCTTCTTCAGATACATCAGTGAACAAAACAGAAAATATGCGTGATGCATAAGTCAATTATGTTATTATGGTACATAGGTATAAATATCACAGGGAAATAGAGTAGAGTAAGCAAGATTAAGAGTGTAGGATAAGCTGGAAGAGGGAGACAGGAGCACATTATTCATAAGGTTAGTAACTACCAGTTATTTGAAAAATTTGAGGCTTAATTTATGACATATTAATTGACCAATTTTGGTAAATATTTCCTTAATGGTTAAAAAGGATATGAGTTGTCTAATTTTATTATATTGTATCCATTTTATAACGCTTATTAATTCTGCCCTATACTCTTGTTAATTTTGTCTGCTTGATCTGGTAACTATTTATTTAGGTATGTTGAAATCTCTCATGATAATGATGAATTTATTCACCAATATTAATAGTTATGTCATTTTTGACACATATTCTGAGACAATGCTATTATAAGCTTAATATTCAGAAGTAAATTATGTTCATGGAGGCCTGAAACCATTCACATTATATTGTGGTATTTTCTTAATGATGTTTTTGCTTTAAGCTGTATTTTATGGTGATATAATGACTCAAATATTCTTTGAGTGAGTGAACACAGGTAATTTTAAGTGAAATTAATTTATTCTCACTTACCTTACCAATTCAAGCCTATGTAAAACCTGATCAGGACAGACTGTGTCTATTTCTCCACTAAAGGTAGAGAAAAAATATTTTCCCATTGAAAATATTATATCCTTAAATGTTATACTCTTCCATATCCTTCATCTTAATATGGAACCAAAAACATTTTATATAGAAAATGACATTCACACATACATAAAAACACACACCATTAAAAATAGCTCAAAAAAGCAAGAAATAATTCATTTGCATTTTGGCTAACTACCGGAGAATATTTCACTTTTGTGGTCAAATATTTAGTAGATTTTCATACTTTGGTTATTTTTTTTATTTTTATTTTATTTTAAAGTTACCGTGGTTATTTTTTAAATAATGTGTATATATAGTCTGCTGATTATATACCATGAATCAGGGACTAAACTATGCTTTGTGTATGTAAGATATCAATAAGTATGTACACTTAGGCAGATTATTTGACTTTTTTCTTTGACCCAAATGCTTCATCTTTTTAAAAGACAATATTTCTTTTCTGTGTCTAGGACTAAGTCTCCATTAATTTCTTTTTTTCTAATTTAAAAGACAATATTATCAGTCAGTTTTCTGAGTTGCTTTTTAGTAGTATAAACGTATGAGAGATATACTCTTTTGTAAATATTCTTTAGGTTAAAAAAACTTTAGAAAGTTTGATTTTAAAACTCTAGGATATTATGTGAATCAATAAGGGGAAAAAAAAGTAAGCCTTCAATTAGTACTTTTTTCTTTAAAAAAAAGAAAAAAACTTGTGTATGTGTGTGTCTTCTTAAAAAAATGTTCCCAAGTAATGAGGACACTGATAAAAGGGCAATTTAATAACATCAGTAACTGACAAGCTCATTGCCAGGATTTTATTGATACACTTGTCTACAAAAATGAATATCTTTTCACATTACTTATCTGCCTGTGCTTTATTACTGTATTTGCAGAGATTCCTTTCTTTGCTAAATGATTTTACATGCCGGTCATTATATTTATATAATTTATATTTATATTTTAATTTTCAGATTTGAAGTTGTCCATGCAGTTTATAACAGCATTTTGGATTAGAAATAGATAAGAACATAGTCCTTATTAAATTTTAAAAAGTATAACACTATACTTTATCAATCATGCTTTTTATTTTCTGTATTTTAAGATATTCAGACATTTTTTTAAAGCCTGCTGGCCTGAGACAGACTACCTGTCTCAGGGTCAGCCAATTTTTAGAGATAGCAAAGATCCAAGAGCCTATCTCATACAAACTAATCGCAAGCTGACAGTTTCAAACACCCCCTCATCTATCACACATCAAATCAGTGCTTCCTCTTCCCTCAATTATATATCAGGCAGCAAGAGGCCATCCCTATATTATACACACTAGCTGAGCCTAAACTGTTTACTTTGCCCTGCCTTACCTTTTTCATACATAGAAATTCCAATAAGAGCACAGATGTAGACATTCCCCTTACTCTTATCTCCTGCCACCTGACTAAAATCTGACACCTCTGAAGGTATGCACTGACTGCCTCACCAGGCCTGTGTATATAATAAACTTCTTCCTTCCAAGCTTCGTTCTCATTTTCTTCTATAACTGCACTGGTTTTACCTTACCATATTCAACGTTTACATTCTTAGAACATATACAATACAGAATTTTTGAAATTGTAAATAAGGATCATTTATTCATACATTTGGTAAATATTGAGTTTAGGATGCTTTAGACATATGGATATTAAAAGCTTGAAAAAGACAAGTTTCGTGGGTCACAGTTACTTAGGGACACTAACAAACTAGCTTTCATCTAAAGAAAGTATATGAAAGTAAGAAAACAGGAAATTAAAATCAGCATATTATTTGTTATAGAATAACTGGTGGGTGTTATATAATGAAAAAAAGAACTGCATCTCTGAAAAATCAAATGTTTTATAATTCTACATGACTTGTGTATATTGAATGTTAAACCAAGAAAGTGAGTATTAATGTAGGTTAGAAAAAAATACAAAAAAAATCTTTAAAGTATTAAATGCTACCCTAATAAACTAATTAAGTCATCCCACACACATTCAGCGTTCTCTCTGATTACTCTGCATATACATATGTATCTACTTTTCTCTTTGTCTTCTGCCAGTCCCTAGTACCTTTCATGCTATATTTTTCCAAAGCAGAACTGAATATTAGAGGTTATCTTCAGAGAAGATAACTGACAATAATATTCCAAAGGTACCAAAAAAGTTTGTGTGAAAAGCCTATGTGTACAACCACAAAGGCTAAGAACAGCGCATATGACTAGGATGGAATTGTGTCACCCAGGGATAATAGTCCTTATCAGTGCTGATTAGAAAAATTCTCAACTCTGGAGGTCTTCAATAGGGAGAAAGGAGTCTTCGTTGAGGAATACAGTCACCCATGGAAGACATATGTGTCTAACTCTGAAGTATTCCCTTAGAGGGATTAGGTAAGAATCATTTATTCATACATTTGTCAAGTATTTAGTTTTTATCATATGCCAGGTACAATTCTAGTTGGTGGGAATAGAACGGTTAAGTAAAAGAAGTTCTCATCTCTGTGGTGTCAACATTGTAATGGGGAAATAGACATTAATCAGCAAATATTTGAAAAGACATTACAATTTCAGAGAGTCATAAGGAAGGATGTAAATCAGAATAATAGAATTGAGGGTAATTAAAATCTGGTAGTTAAGAAGAGAAGCTACCTAAGATAAGATGTTTAGGGAATGTCTCTTTCAGAAAAGGACATACAAGTTGAAACAAAATTTTAAAAAGGAGACAGTCAAATGAAAATAAAGGGCAGGATACAGGGCTAGTCAAGACACTGGCAAGTGGAAGGTTTGTCTCAGAATCATGTTTCTTGCCCCTTACTTGAGAATTGGAGACCCAAGAATGATAATCTATGGTATCAAAGAGTGGAAAAGGCAGTGGTTAAGAAGTGAGAACTTGAGAGAGTGGTATAGTTATATTCCCTTTTAGAGAGCATGATGGGTGAAAGGAGGTGCTGTATCTTCCCTTATGGCACACAATAAGTTCTGAATTCACAGATTGAGGTAAGGAGAATGAAGACAAAAGCAAGAGAATTAAAGCAGAAGCCAGATGACAATTCTAAGGACAATATACATTTATTTACGTACTTTGGAAAAGATATATCTCTTCTGCAAGGCTATAATTTCCTTAGAACAAACTCTTCTTGTCAATTTCTCTATTTTTGATGTGGTTTCCTGCTTACTCCTGTAATCACTCCAAATGATCTGTGATTGATTATACTTTTAAATAATAGATGCTTATCAAATATCTGTAGAAGGTATTTATGAAATGAGAGACATTTAGGTAAAGACTATATAGAATGGCACTCAGAGGTCATTTGAAAGGTATAAATGTGTTGAGGAGAGAGAAACTATAGAGTGCAACACAGACAGTACATATTAGAGGCAATTTTGAATACTTGAAGATCATTTTGAACCACTCTGCATGATCATAGTGTCTCTGGAAACCTTGTGCAAAGCATAACCTTTGTCTGAGTTTCACTTTTAATTAAGGTTTGTATCTTTTTCAGACTCATCAGTGAGAAAGAAAAGAGCAATCATACAACTGGTAAGAGCCAACTTATACAGCACACCAGGCTCAAAATTAGTGGTGGCAAAGATAATTAACAGATAATGTCAATACAGTGAAGTGTTGTCACGAGATAACGTCTCCTGCTGCTATATAAATGTTGAACTGAAGCCCATTTTTCAAAAACAAATGTCAAAGTAGAGACAAGAATTTTTAACCCATAAACAATGTTCTATTGTAATAATGTATTTTTGATACATTATAACTCATTCTAAAAGATGCTTAAGAATTAATCATTTTTTAACAGAGATGCTTTAATTATATCCTAACATTTCTTTGTTGCAATAACCAATGTTATGGTTATTTAGTTTGATCAAAATCTGACTATTTTTATTTACAGCATTTTAGAAATGTTTATTTTAGTATATTTTCCAGGACAACTAGCTGTCATCTTACTATTCACACAGATACCCTGTATAAACTTTGCTTGAAAATAATGATTAGCAACTAAGAGTCTGAATGGTAGCTTATTTCTATTACTATCAATAAGAATGTTATCTTGTTATCTCATTGATAACAAAATCTTTTTAATTCATTATTGCATTTTAACCTAGTACCTTTTGTTGAGCATTATAGTTTAATACGCCTTTTTAAAACAAAAACTAATTTGCATTTTTTTCCTTCTAAGGGACATATCTTTTCAACTCCCGATGGTTGTAGATAGTATTTCAAACCAAAGAGACAATTGAGTCACCACATAAGTTAATATTGGAAGTTATTATAACAGAGATCTTTATCTAAACTTACTTTGTTAGAATAATTTTGTGCCAATTATCAACTTATTGTCTCTCACCTGAAAAAAACCCTCCTTTAATTTCCTGTTATGCAATAATGCAGGTGAACCTTGTAAAAAATCTCTCCTTCCCCTGCTGGCACAATATTAAGTTTGTTAGTGCAGAGTGCTGGAGGGAGTAGAAGGAAGGGTCTTCTCTCCTTGGCTTTAGTGTGTTCCTCTTAGTAATCTGCAGTGTGCAACAGATAGGAGCGGTCTCCATGGGCCACTTCCCCCAGAAGGCAGCTTCCAAGAGCACTGTCTTGGTGGGGAGCTTCCCAATGCATCATCCTTGCAGAGGATTGCCAATGAGTTCCACAATGGGGAACCTCAGCGAACACCTCTACCTTCCTAAAGTCCACTGCCACACCCTCTTCAACAAGGTCTGGGTCTCAGTCCTAGGAGGTAGGTCCTTCTATCTCTTTTCCTTCCTTGGGTGATTTGCCTCAGTCATAAGGGTAAGGGATCTTCTCTATTTCTGATTTTCCTGTATTCTTCAGAATTTTCTTTTTTTTCCTAATTATAATGTATCTATTTTTCTAATTATAATGTATCCATACTATATTATAATTATTTATATTAAACCTTCCTTGCTCAAATTTCTGTGTGGTTTCTGTGTCCTAGTTGCTCAGTGACTAATACAACTTTCAGTTTCATCTCATGCATTTTTGAATAACTTACTAGAATATAGAGGCATTCTCATATACTCTCTTAAGTAAAATTCACTTAATATGAAATTAACCATTTTAAAGTGTATAATTCAGCTCATTTAATTATATTCACAATGTTGTACAATCAACACCTTCCCTCTCTCTAGTTCCAAGATATTTCAATCACCCCAAAAGGAAACTCTGTGTCCACTAAGCAGTCACTCCCCACTTCCCATCCCCCCAGTGCATGTCAATCTCCAATCTGCTTTCTAACTTTGTATGTTTACCTTAACGGATTAGCTCAAATAAATGAAGCCATGTAATATGTGCCTGGTTTTTTTGGCATAGCACAATATTTTCTAGTTTTTTTGTAACAGATAAAGTTTCTTTTTCGATATCAAATTACAAAAATTGAAATTTAAAAATGAAACTAGGGCATTAAATATTGTTTTTACATATAAATGGATTTCCTGTGTCACCTAGGCTTGAGTACAGTTGTGCAATCACAGCTCATTGCAACCTGGAACTTTTGGACTCAAGTGATTCTCCTGCTTCAAACCTATCCTGGAACTGCAGGCATGCACTACCACACTAGGACTTTTTTTTTTTTTTTTGGTAGAAACGGGAGTCTCACTATGTTGGCCAGTCCTCTTTATAGGCAGCATGGTTGGTTTCCTGTTCTTGCTATTGTGAACAATGCAGCGATAAACATATGTGTGCAGGTATCTATTTTATAGAGTGATTTGAGTTCTTCCGGGTATATTCCCAGTAGGGAAACTGTGGGGTCATATGGAAGGTTGACAGTTAGAACTTTTAGGAATCACCAAACTGTTTTCCACAGAGGCTGTACTAGTTTACTCTCCCACCAACAGTGTGGAAGGGTTCCCTTTTCGCCACATCCTCTCCAGCATCTGTTATTTTTTGAGTTATTGATGATGGCCATTCTGACTGGAGTTAGGTGGTATCTCAGTGTA
>NW_007247785.1:0-3980 GCF_000164805.1 Carlito syrichta | reverse complement strand
GGTAGAAACGGGAGTCTCACTATGTTGGCCAGGCTGAACTGACCTCAAGCGATCTTCTCTCTGGAGCCTCCCAAAATACTGAGATTACAGGCATGAGCCACCATACCTGGCCCATAGTTTCAAGTTTTATCCACAGTGGTAGCATGTAATCAGTACTTTATTTCATTTTACGCTGAGTAACATTCTATGCTATGTATATACCACATTTGTTTATCCATTCATCCACCAAAGCATATTAGGGTTGTTTGTACCTTTTAGTTATGTTGAATAGTGCTGCTATGAAGTGTGTGAGTACCAGTTTTAATTATTTGGGGTATTTACCCAGAAGCAGAGGTGCTGGATCATATTGTAATTCTATATATAACTTTTTGAGGAACAACAAAACTATTTTCCACAGTAGCTGCAGCATTTTATACTACCTTCAGGAATATACAAGGGTTCTAATTTCTCCACATTCTTGTCATTGGTTATTTTCCATTTTTAGAAATATAGCCATCCTAGTGGATGTGAAGCAATATCTTATTGTGGGTTTGTTTTGCAATTCCCTAATGAATAATGAATAATGAGAATTTTATCATGTACTTGTTGGTCATTTGCATATCTGCCCTAGCAAAATGTCTATTCAAATCCTTTACTCATTTTTAAAGATTTACCTTTTATTTTTAAAAAATATTTGTGGATACATAATAGTTGCACCTACTCTTTGCCCATTTTTAAATTGGGTCACATGTCACTTTGTTGTTGAGTTACAGTATTCTTTATATATTCTGGGTAATAGATCTTTATCAGATAGGTTATTTGCAATTATTTTCTCCCATTGTGTAGGATGTCTTTTAATTTTCTTGATGATGTTATTTAACATACAAAAGTTTAAGTTTTTTTATATAGTACAATTTACAATTCTACTTTTTTTGTTGTTGCTCATATTAAAGACTCCATTGCCAAATTCCATATCATGAAGATTTATTTGCCCCTATTGTTTCTTGTAAAAATTTTATAGTTTTAGCCCTTATATTTAGGTTATTGGTCCATCTGGAATCTATTTTTGCATGTAGCATGAGGATATTCAGCTGTGTCAGCACCATTTGTTGAAGTGACTATTATTTCTCCCATTGAGTATACTTGAAACCCTTGTCAAGAATCAATTGGGCATAAATGTATGAGATTATTTCTGGACACTTCATTCTGTTCCATCTGTCTATATGTCTGTACTTATGCTAGTATCACATTCTTTTGATTAACTGTAGCTTTGTAGCAAGTTTTGAAATCAGAAAGTATGTGTCTACAAACTTTAGTCTAATTTTTCATTACAGTTTGAATTTTCAGTGACCTTTCTAATTCCACGGATATGAAAACTCATGTTTTCAAATTCTGCAGAAAAGAAGGGGAATGTTTAAATTAGGGATTGCATTAAATCTGTAGATCACTTTGGATAGTATTGCCATCTTAACAATATTAAGTCATCTAATCCATACAAACACAGCATGTCTTTTCAATTATTTAAGGCTTGTTAAAATTCTTTCACCTCATTGGCTAAAGTCACTTGTATATATTTTATTCTTTTGGATAAGACCATAAATTGAATCATTTCCTAATTTTCCTCTTCAGATTATTGCTCTTATATACAAATATAACTAATTTCAGTGTGGCGATATTATAACCTAAAATTTCACTGGATTTATTTAATAGATCTATGTATTTGAGGGGATTTTCTGTATATAGGATTATGTTATTTGTGAGTAAAATTAGTTTTGTCTCTTCTTTTCTAAACCAAACAAGTTCTAACCTTTCAAAATACAATAGTGGAACAGGCATAGAATAGACACTCCCATGCCAAAGTGGAGAAATAGGAAAGAAGAAAAGGATAACAGGTTCAAAGTAAGTCCAAAAGTCCAACAGGGAAAATCTTACATTTTAAGCCTTGAGAATAATCTTCTTTGACTTCATGTCATACTGGACATACTGGTTAAAGGTTGAATCCCCAAGGCTATGGGTGACCTCATCTCCTCAGTTTTTCAGGGCAGAGCCCATGCCACAATTCCCATGAGTTGGAATTGCATGCTGGTGGCTTTTTACCTCTAGGGTCTTGGGAGTGGCCCCACTCCCAAGGCTCCACTAGACAATGTCCTCCTGGATGTTCTCTGCAGTGACTCCAAGCCCATGATTCTTCTGAGCATGGTCTTAGTGGGGACAATTTATGGCAGTTTTGCCCCCGTAGCTATTCTCTGCCTGGGCCTTGAGGCTCTCTAAGGCATCTTTTGAAATCTAGAAAGAGGTAGGCATTGCCTCTACAGCTCACATATTATGGTGTTTGGAGAGGTAGCACCACATGGACGCCAAAAGGTTTTCAGTCTGTAGCAGTGGCCCAAGCCATATTTCAGCCCTCTTGAGCCACTGCTGGGACACCTAAGGAGTGCTGCACCCAGTGTGGGAGCACAGACTTGAGGCAGTGCAAGATACCAAAAGAAGAGGTCCTGTGAGCAGCCAAAAAAGAGACCTCTCTTTTGACACAGTTCTGCCTCCAGGCCTTGGCACTTTGGGCCTGTGTTAAGAAGGGCACCTCCAATAACCTCTGAAATGCTGACAGGGTCATTCTTCCATTGTCTTGATAAATAGCATCTGACTTTCTTCTATCTTCCTTCTTATCAAATGGTCACTTGACCACACCCTTAGTGTTCTCTTCCAAATATACATTTACAATCTGGCCAAACTGATAATTTTCCAAATCTTTAGGTTGTACTTCCCATTTAATTATAAATTCTATCTTTAATGTTTCTCTCTTCTCACATTTTGCTGTAAGTAGTCAAGAGAAGCAATGGAGCACCCCCGAGCACTTTGCTTAGAGAGTTCTTCCACCAGATTTCCTAGTTTGCTCTTAAGTTCTGCCTTCTACAAAGTACTAGAACACTAAGATAATTCATTCAGTCAAGTTCTTTGTCACATTACTACAAGAATTGCCTTTTTTCCAATTTCCAATAAGGTGTTCCTCATTTGAATGACCTCATAAGACCTCATCAGAATGGTGTTTACTACCTGTATTTCTACCAGCATTCTGATCATAACCAGCATTCAAGTCTCTACGAATATTTAGGCTCTCTGTATAGATCTCCTCTTCCAAGCCTTCAACATATTTGCCTTTAACACCTCATTTAGACCAATCTAGGCTTTTTCTAGCAAGTATCTCCAAACTCTTCCAGTGTCTACTCATTACCAAATTCCAAAGTTATTTACAATTTGTAGATATTTGTTATAGCAACACCCCACTTCTCAGCCTCAATTTCTGTCTTAGTTCATTTGTGCTGCTATACCAAAATACCTGTGATTGGATAGGGATCTAACATGAATGTATTGTAGACAGCATATATCTGAATCATTTTTTTAAAAATCTATTCTGCTAAACTTAGCCTTTGAATCACTGACCCTAATTCATTAGCATTAAAAGTGATTAGTGATAAGTGCTAAGGGAGGACTTCTGCCATTCTGTTTTCTGTTTTCTTTATACCTTATATTTTTTTTATTTCTCAATTTCTGCAAGATTGCTTTGTTTCATGTTTGATCCTTTCTAGTGTAACGTTTTAATTCTCTCCTCATTTTTTTCTGTATATTCTCAGTAATTTTCTTAGTAATATCCCTGACTATTACAGTTATCACTATTATAAATATCCTGTATTTATAACAATCTAATTTGAATTGATACCAATTTAGCTTCAACAGTTTTCAAAAATCTCTGCTTCTATCTCCATCCAGTATTGTATTTTATTTTTATTTTATTTTATTTTATTTGAGTTGGACCCTCACTCTGTTGCCCAGGCTGGAGTGTAGTGGCATGCTCATGGCCACCACAGCCTTAACCTGCTGGGCTCAGGTGATCCTTCTACTCAACCTTCCAAGTAGCTGGAAATACAGGTGTGTGCCACTATACTGAGCTCACTTTTTAATTTTTTTTTAACTTTTAATTTTTTTTTTTTTTTTTTTTTTTT
>NW_007247784.1:227213-231334 GCF_000164805.1 Carlito syrichta | reverse complement strand
GGGCGTCGGGAGAAGCCGCATCAGCGAAGACAGGCACCACGCAGACCTGGCCAGTCCCGCCTGTTTTCGGGGCTCAGGCCAGGGGCATGAAGGGCCTTCACTGGGCGTGCGGCCACCACGGCTGCCGTTTCCAGAACGTGTCCATCTTCCAGAGAGGATCTCCTCCCAGTAAACCGTGACTCCTGAGGGACAGTACTTCAAGGTGTTGTTTTCTAGAAATCGAAATGAATGCAAAACAGGAGAAGTTTAAGAACAGAATCAATACACTGGCATCAATTAAAAGTCCTTTAACGTGATCACTTAACATGGAAGTGGAAAATGAGACCTGCAAAGAAACAGTTTTCTTTCTTTCTTTCTTTCTTTTTTTTTGAGTGGGAGTCTCACTCTGTCGCCCAGACTGGCCACCGCAGCCTCGACCCGCCGGGCTCCGGCGATCCTTCCGCCTCAGCCTTCCGAGGAGCCGGAACTCCAGGCGCGCGCTCCCACGCCCGGCTGATTTTTTGATGTATGGTAGAGATGAGGTCTCGCTGCCCAGGCGGGTCTCGAACCCGCGGGCCCAGGCCATCCACTCACCTCGGCCTCCCAAAGGCGCGGGATGACAGGCTGAGCCACCGAGCCCGGCCAGAAACAGTTTTCAAATGTATTATGGATTTGCTTTCATTAAAGCCAAGAAGGTCAAATTATATTAAATTCTGTTTGGGATAGCCACAGAAAGAAATAACTAAACTTAAAATAATGTGAGTCTTACTGCATCTGTTCTCTTCCTTTTCAGTCTTCCGATATTTTTTCCAACCGCCTTAATGTCCTGGGAGAAAACTAACAATTAGAAACCATGTGAAAGCCTGTATAGAGACACGCTTTTCCTTCTGTCTTGAGCTTCAGCATACTGGGCATGGCTGTGCTATTCATTCTATAAATATGAAATGTTTATATTTTGCTCATGGAGTTTGGCATTGAGTTTTTCTCTTGAGTCGGGGTCTCTGTCACCCAGATGGAAGTGCGGTGGCGGGATCACAGCTCACCACAGCCTCGACCTCCTGGGTTCAAGCAATCCTTCCTCCTCAGCCTCCCAAGTCGCTGGGACTACGGGCGTGAGCCACCATGCCTGGCTAATTAAAAAGAAAAAACAAATGTAGACACGAGGTCTTGCTATGTTGCCCAGGCTGGTCTCAAACTTGGGCTCAAGCAGTCCTCCCGCCTCAGCCTCCCAAAGTGCTGGGATTGCAGTGCCAGCTTTTGCCACTCATTCCAATGTTAACATACCTCACTAAAATAGTATTTGTGCTGAGGAACGGACTTCTGGGTGCCTTTTAAACAGGCACCCCTGGAGGGAGGGCCTCACGCCCCATGCCCCACTGGCCCTGCCTGGGAGCATCCAGAAAAGCTTGGGCAAGCCCCGGCCTCTGGAGGAGCCTGGATGTGCCCCTGGCAAGACAGCCTCCACCCCAGAAGCATGTGGAGGGCAAGACGGAGGACCCAGGGCCGTGTGCTTCCTGCCACCCACAAACAGCTGCAAGCTTGCAGGGCCCGGAGCCAAATGAAGACGCCGGGCGCATATTCACAGGCTTCTGAGAATCTCAAGACGGCAGCTGTGGAGCCGGGGGCCAAGCACTGGGCCCTCCGAGCCCCGGGATCCGTCCGGCCCAGGAAGCAGGCCCAGCTCTCAGCCCCACCGCCCACCGCTGGGGACGCAGGCAGCGCCGCCGTGTCTATCAGACCTCCCCACCCTCCCCGCAAGGCCGCCCAGGACCCCTCTGCGCGAGGCTGGCCTGACCCAGCAGCTTTCTGCTGCTTTCTTCTTTCTAGACAACAAGCATCTCGAAGGTGGGACTGCTTGCAGCTACCGCGTTCCTTCACCCATCCATCCATCCATCCATCCGTTCATTCATTCCTTCATTCATTCACCAAGTGTATGTGGAACACCTATAGGCCAGGCACTGGGCGAGGCATTCAGGGCCCAGGAAAGGGCAGCACCGCAGCCGTGCCACGGCGGGCTCACGGGGACTCAGGTAAGTGCAGAGATGGGTGTGGCACTGGTGTCTTCACAGGGTGGGGGGGTGCATCTGTGTGGCATGGGACATCTGTGTGTGCTGTGTGGCCTCCGTGGCCTGCGACCTGGCGGGGAGGCGGCCTCCGGCTCTGAGCAGGAGGGGGCGAGGAGCCCTGTCTCGGGGCAGGTGGGCAGCCCCCCCACCGGCCAGCCCTGGGGCTTTGTTCGAAGTGGCACCCTTCCAGAGCCTCGGCTTCCTGCATTGCAGAGTGGCAAGCCGCCTTCCCTCACGCCTCCAGGCATCCAGGAAGCAAGTCAGTGCAGGGCCTGGAGAGTCCGTATCCCCATGAGGGCATGATCTTGTGAGTGGATTGATCCTACCGCAGGTGGGACACCAAGAGCCACTTTTACATAGCTGTCAGGCTTTCTAACAGTCATTCAGCAAACGTTTGCTGAGCTCCTAGCCCTGTGACATCTGCGGTATCTTCCTGGAGGGAGTGGGGGCTGCATGGCTCCCTCCATCCTGACTCTTGGGGTCTGCATCCACTGCCCCTTCATCGAGCCCTCCTTTATTCATCTCTTGGCCACATCAATCTTTATCCTCCGAGGTTCAGCCCAGGGTCTCCTCCTCCAGGGAGCCTTCCT
Source organism: Carlito syrichta (assembly GCF_000164805.1). Taxonomy (NCBI): domain Eukaryota; kingdom Metazoa; phylum Chordata; class Mammalia; order Primates; family Tarsiidae; genus Carlito; species Carlito syrichta. The sequence continues at coordinate 228,699 of NW_007247784.1, read as the reverse complement.
GGAAGTTCACAGGCTGAGTGAGTCCCTCTCCTCTGTCCTGCCATTGTATCCACTGCGGTATCTAGACTCGATGAAAGATCATCATAATTGTCATTTATTTGGTTCTAAGAGCCCTGTGTCCATCCCCTCCCTCACCTTCCAAGCTCCCAGAGCGGTGGAGGGGTTTTTACTCGTATCCCTGTTTTACAGAGGGAGAAATGAGGCAGCGAGTGCGCGGCAGGCCCGAGCCGCAAGCTGAGGGGCCTCCCAGCCAGCTTCCAGGCCTTCCTGGGGTCCACGCTCCCAGCCTCGGCACCGGCCCCGACTTACGGCCCATGCTCGCAAATGCTTCCTGAGTGAACCGCGCTGCGAGAGTTCGCACCACCCAGGCCTCCCAGGCAGCTCGCCCCATTTCACAGAGGCGTTCGTGGAGCCCGAGAGGCCGAGACGAAGCAGCTGGCCCAGGACAGGCCCTCCAGCCTCTGCAGATGGTTCTTCCGGCCGACAAGCCTCAGCCCCACCCTGCTGAGCAAGGTGGTGAGCACCCAGGAAGGCTTCCCGGAGGAGGACGAGGTGGGGGTGGTGGGGTCTTCGTTTCTCCTCCTGCAGGTGCCGGGGCATCCAGGAGAAGTGCCGCCCGTGCCCTCCGGCCCTCCCCGCTCCCTCTCCGGGGCTGGGCCCTTGTGGGTGCCCGCCTGAAAATGGGCCGCAGTGCGGCTGACCTCACCGGCCCGCCCCAAGGCCGTCATGACACCATGGGGACGAAACGGCTTTCGGGCACCTGCGTGGGCCCGTGGCTGCAGCCTCTGCCCACGCCAGCCTCACTCCTGCTGTGGCGCTCCCTGCGGGCTCCGCCAAGCCGGCGTCTCCGGGGGTCTGGAGTGGTCCCCACTGCAGCGCTGTGCTGTTAAGCACTCACCACCGCCACCTGCTTTCTGCCTCCTGAACTTAACTCTCCAGGTCCTCGTGGACGTGGACGTCCACTGTCTGCACCTTGGTGGCCGGCTCGTCTCACAGAGCGTGGTGTCTCGCGGCTGCATCCGTCAAGCGGCCCGTGTCAGGGTTTCCCTTCTGCTCAAGGCCCACTGACATCCCGCCGTGTGGGTGGGCCGCATCGTTTCTGTCCGTCCACCCGCCGTGGGCCTCGGGTTGCCTTCCCCTGTCGGCTGTTCTGAGTCCCCGCGTTCGATGTCTTGGGGGCACACCCAGAGGTGGAGCTCCGGATCGGGGGCGCCTCCGTGTCCATGCAGTCCGGGAGCCGCAGTGCTCTCTTCTCTGCTGGCTGCCACCTGTACGTCTCTCATGTTTCCCCAGGTCCTCTGCCCGAGGGTGCCACGCACCCACTCTGTGATCTGCCTGGCCTCTGTGAAAGGCCTGGATAACAGGTAGCGTTTAAGACAGGAAAACAGCCAGGCTCGGTGGCTCAGCCTGTAATTCCGCGCTTTGGGAGGCTGAGGTGAGTGGATTGCCTGAGCCCGCAGGTTTGAGACCCGCCTGGCCAACTTGG
>NW_007247784.1:224312-227019 GCF_000164805.1 Carlito syrichta | reverse complement strand
GACGGAGTGAGACTCCGACTAAAAAAAAAAAAAAGATAGGAAAACAACTGCAGCACTGTTCCCAATAGCAAAAACACGGAACCAACCGTGCTGCCCATTGAACGTGGACTGGGGGAAAAAATGTGCATATACACGATGGAATATTATGCAGCCCCAAAGAAAGACAAAACTGTGGACTTCGCAGCAACCTGGATAGATTCAGAGTCCATCATACTCGGTGATCTATCGCAGACTCAAAGCACTGAGTACCACATGTTGTCACTCAAGCAGACCCCCAGCAATTATCGTAATCCCATAAGAAAGGGATTGGCAGTAGCGGGAAACTGCCAGGAGAGGGGTTGGAGGGCACAAAACATCCGTAAGGGTACCTGGTCTCAACCCAGGCAAAGAGGAAGGAAGGCCCAAAGTTTACCTACCTCATCCTGAATTGCACCCCACGTTTTCAAAAGAAATCCATCCTCAAAAGAGGAAACGCGAAAGAGGGCAGCCCCTGGGCAACGGACGGGAAGCGCAAGCCAAGGAAGCAGGCACCGGAGGCGGCAGCCCCGCGCCACGCGAGCCCGGGTCGCCTTATTACTTCTCACCGGATGCCTGGTAAATCCCCTTCTGTGAAAGCCCGAGTTTTCTTTTGCCAAAGGACTGGCGAGATGTCTGTGCCGAAGCTACGAATACAGGGACACCAGGCCGACAGCAGGAACCCCGGTGCAAACGTGGCTCGTTTTTCCATTAAAGAACATTCCAGGAACACGGGCTTTTTTTTACATGCTCGTAAAGCGATTATACTTGTTCTGAGAATTTCCTGGTTCGAGGAGGACTGCTACAGACTTATTTCGTAAGTTGATTTATTTTTTTAACGGTATCTGCAGGGACCCAGTGGGCGATTTTAATTCCAGTGGGCGACTTTTTTTTTTTTTTTCCTGTTCCATATCACATCTGAAAAGTCTCTCTGAGGCACACGGCGCTGGGAGGCAGCTAGGTTCTGAGCGGCCCTTGGGGCTCAAAAATCCTGTGTGTGTTCTCAGCTGCTAACGTTCTGGTTTGGGACGCTCCTGGCCTTGGATACTCATTGGCCATTTCTGTTGTTGCATTTGCCAAAATAAAATCCACTTCTGCCTGTCCCTCCCCGGAAGGGCTGGTGAGCTGCGTTCTGACAGTTGTATATTAAATGCAGGTGGCTTCGTGAATGCACTTTCTGTCTGGCTCAGAACATTAACCATGACCCACAGTTTCTTCCAAAGGAACTGGAATGAATTAAACTGTTTAATAAAACCTTACTTACCTGGATAAACTCATTTCTACTTTGCATTTAGAGTCCCTAATGCATCTTTCCAGATTGCTGTTTGTAAAATAAAAAGCTAGACGTGTTTACTTAGAAAGCCAAACATCGGACCCTAATCCTGGTTCCTGTCCAAGCGCCTCTGAAACATCTTGTTTTCGCATTTCCCACCACGCTACGAGCCGCTGCGAACTTCATTTAGCATGAACTGATAACTCCCACCCAGGCCCAACTAGGACTCGCTTCGCCTTTCTGCGCGTTTCTCTCCGTCGCACCCTGAAACTCGGCGGGGAGTCTGGGCTGCACATCTGCACGTGGACTTTAAAGCAGCGTCCACGCAGGAAGGCCTGGCCCGACGGAATGTCGAGGTCTGTTTGAGGAGCACTTCTAGGCGTCCGTCCACACCCCCGTGTAAAGCCTTCCAGAGCCAGCATGGCGGCCTGAGCTTGAATCCGTCCATGCAGGACGCTGGACCTGAGGACAGGGCCGTCTCTCCCCGACCCTCGCCCAGGGCAGCTTTGGGCATGGAGCGCCCAGGAGAGCACTGGCCACGTCCATGACTGAATCCGCAGACGTGGGGAGGACTCCTTGCCTCCTACTCCACATTTTCCAGAAACCCTGGGCCAAAGTGTGTGCTCAGATACAGTGAATTGCATTAGCGTGGATATTTGATCTGATCGTTGCCTCTCTAAAACTTAAGATTTCCGCCTCAGCACATTTATGATATTCTTGTGTTAAATAAACCGCGGGAGTCGATGTCCTAACTGGGATGGTGCTCACGGCACTTGCACTTTTTCTAGCGTCTCTCATTTAAGCTGCTCCTGAGCCCTGTGTCCCGGAATCCGCTCTCGACTTAACAGATGAGGCCCCTCAGTGTGTGTGTCCTTGATGTTTCTTGAGAGTGTAAGGAAGCGGGTGGCTCCTATTTTCATAAGACTCACTGTTTGCAGGGCACTTCTTTGCCTTTGATGCATCTGGACGCAAGCACGCAACTCAAGAGGCAGGTAGTCTTGGCATCGCCGTATTGCAGCGAACACATGGAAACTCGGGATGTCCGTTCTCTGAAGGGCACACCGCTGAGAAGCCGGCGGAGACGGGCTTTGAACCCGGGACTCCCGCCTCCCAGCCGGTGCACCCAACACGACCAGAGGCGTGGCGCGATAGCACGGATGCAGCGATGTTGGATACAGATTCATCCCCGCGGCTCACTGCAGCAGCCCAGCGGCGTGTCCCCAACTCACGGGGCTTAGGAAAAGGGAAGCGGGTGTCATTGCAGGACGAGGCGCCCGCTAGGCCAGGCGTGGCTGGAGCCACCCGCGCTCGGTGTGCCCTGTGTGTCGGGACCGCCCAGGGGAGAAGGGGCACTGGCCAGGCAGGAGGGCCAGGCTGGAGGCGGCTGGCCCCAACCCTGGCCCCGCCCCGGACCCCACC
>NW_007247784.1:223380-223969 GCF_000164805.1 Carlito syrichta | reverse complement strand
CCCACCGTCAGGCCCACGACGGCACGGTAGGGACGGAGAGGGCGCAGCACCGCTTACCTTATAATCAAATTTTCACTGCGCTCTCTGACAGGTTTTTAAGTCACTTAAGGGATCTATTTATACGTGAAAGCATCGGCATCGTGCAGTAAATCCAACCACAAGCCAGCCCCGTATTTTATTAAGTTGAAGTTCAGTGAAAGTGCAGAGCAAGCACGGGCTGCGTCTCCCCGGTACATCTGATTTGCGGTTCCCATAAAAAGGCCCACATGCCGCTGTTTCAGATGTGTTTTGGATTGGAAATAGGATTAATGTGCTAAAGTGTGATTAGAATGGTTAAACACGATTAATTGGAACAGACTTCTGCTGCCAGGGGAGCGCCGCCCCGCTGGCCCCGCTCCAGGTTCCCGGGAACAAAGCCGGCCAACTGTCCGGCCCCTCGCCCGCCCCCCGCCCGGCCGTGCCCTCGCATTTTCTCATCGCCAGCCTGTCTCAGGGCAGATTAAATGCAGCTGAGAATGTCGGGCTCGCGGGCGGCGGGCGTCCTCCGGGAATAGGCAGGAACCTCGGGCCGGCCTGGCCTTGGCGGGCC
>NW_007247784.1:193714-223266 GCF_000164805.1 Carlito syrichta | reverse complement strand
GGTGAGCCTTCCTCCCAAGTACGAGGCCTGGAGCAGAACCCCCAAGGCCGCCTGCCTCTGGGCCTCCCCTTGGCCGGCTCTCTTGGCCGGGCTGGCTTCTCCACGCCCAAGTCAGTGGGTGAAGGCAGGAAGTCCGGGCGGCAGGTGCCCCCAGGCAGCAGTCCCGAGGCGAGGCAGGCCCAGGGGACTTTCTTGGAAACTCCCCTCGGAGCAAATGTGCTAAAGGTGGCGCTCCTCGAGCCAGGGAGCTTGGAAGACGGACACTTGCTGCAGGCCCCGGCCTTCCAACGCATGCTGCCCCTTTAAAAGAGTCACCTGGACAGCAAAGGAACAACGTCCTAGGAGGGACCAGTGTCCCGAGGGGCTGGGCTCAGGCAGCTGTGAGTGTGGGAGGGGACTTCACGGTGGCAAATCACGCTCTGATGGCACCTGGGTCAGCGAAGGGCGTGTGTCTGTGTGTGAGTCTGTGTGTGTGCGTCCATGCGTGTTTGTGGGTGTGTGCATGTGTCTGTGTGTGAGAGTGTGTGTTTAGTGTCTGTGTGGGGCATATGGTGTATCTGCGTATGAGTCTGTGTATAAATGTCTGGGTGTGTGTGGTGTGTGTGTGGGTGTGTGTGTGTGTGTGTGCATATGTCTGAGTGTGTTTGTGTGTGTGGTGTATTTGTCCGTGTGGTGTATGTGTGTCCGTGTTATATGTATGGTGTGTGTCTGTATGTGTCTGAGTGTGCATGTGTGTGTAGGTGTGTGTGTCCATGTGGTGTGTGTGTCCATGTGGTGTGTGTGTATGTGTCTGGTGTATAGGGGTGTGTGTCTGTGTGCGAGCCTTTTTTGCGTTCATGTATGGCTACGGTGTGTATAGCATGTGTCTGTGTGGTGTGTCTGTGTGGTGTGTGTTCATGTGTGAGGCTCTCTGTCCACGGATGGCTGTGGTGTGTGGATATGTCTGTGTGGTATCCATGTGTGAGTTTCTGTGTCCCTGCATGGCTGTGGTGTGTGTGTGTGTGAGGTGCGTGTGTCCATGTGGTGTGTATGGTGTGTGTGCTTGATGGGGACTGAACACGGGAGTCTACCCCACAGGGGCCCTCTGGGCTACCCATGAGGAGGGAGGGCGTGTCAGACACCGGGAGTGGGCGGGATCCGGGCTGTGTGGCCTGTGCCCCCCTGCTCGCCTCCTCTCCACGCCTTCCGGAACACTCCGCTCCCTCGCGCTCCACACCCACACCCCGCGCCTCTGCCCGTCTGCCAGTACGGCCCCGTGGAGTCACCTCCCTGCCCTTCAAGGCCCCGCTGGTCAGTCGCCGGGAAGGTTCGTCCAGCCCCTCTGAGTCTCCGGGCAACGCCGGAGTCAGGCCGGGTCTGTCGTCGTCCCCAGCGGCCCTGGTGTCCCCGGCGAGGCGGCACGGCCGAGGGGGCTATGGACCGGGGTCAGGTGACGGGATGCTTCCGCACCTCCACTTCCTCGCCTGTGAAATGGGATGACATTTCCTCTTTTCTGAGCCCACGTCTTTTGTGGAAACTCAGGCGCATCCCCAGGGCAGCTTTCCTTCCCTAAGACGTTGCTTTTAAGGCCAGGCTAGAACCGCGAACACCCAGAACGGCCACTCAAGGCTGGCCTTGGGCTCCGCGGCTCAGAGTGTGTGGACAGCGCGCAGCCCAGGTGGCCTCCGGCCGAGCTCAGTGTTCCCGCCAGCAGCAAGAGGCCGGTGCTGTCTGTTCCCCTCTCATGCTGGGGGTCTTCCAGGCGAGGCCCCCTCTGTGTTCTCTGCACACCAGGCCTGGCCCCACAAGACCTTGCCTGCTGCTGGTGACCAGGGGTCTCTCCCGGAGCCCACCTGTTGGCCCTGCCCCGGGGAAGGGGGCGGGACTAAGTTCTACGTGCACATATGGTTTTTTTTTTTCCCGAAAATGCTCATCCATCAGGTATGCCAACAGGAAGGCCCTCCGTCCCCTGGCAGAGGGCACCAGAAACTCAGGAGCTGACGGAATGTTCGAGCAGGAAGGCTTCCCGCCATCTGGGGTCCCAGGCCGAGATTTCTGCTCGCCCCTGCAGGGGCCAGTCCTTCCCCTGGAGCACGGGAGGGGTGTCCCCGGAGACCTCTGTCCCGTCTCATCTCCTCACTGTGGAGGGCCAGGAGCGTTCTCACAGCACAGAGCCACGCCAGCCCAGGGCCCGTGTCCACCCAGTGGGCCAGCCCTCAGTCCCCCCCACCCCGGCTGGGGGACCCAGTGCCCTGCTGGCACCGCCCGAGTGTGTGCACTGACACGTGAGGGGAGGGATGGGATGGTGAGCGGGTATCAGAGGAGCCCACGTGGCCGTCCGTGGTGAGCTGACCTCTCGCCCCTGTGACTCACCGTCTCAACAGAGGCGTCTTCTGTAAAAGGTGCAGAATTCCCGGCCCGCCTGGCCCCCGAGCTCAGGAGGGGCACCATGGGTCTCCTGACACCCCGGGCCATGGCCCGCCTTCAAGGCATGTCTCAAAGGCGCGTCTTGGTTTGAGTTCCTCAAAGTCAAAGCTTGGAGGGATGGAGGGGGAACCTGTGATTGTGAATGGCGGGCACAATGCTTGCTGAGACGCTTGGAGAAGCCATGCCTGTTCCTGCTGCTCGTAGAATCATCTGGCCTCTGTTCCCTGGCCCACCACGTCTCTGGTCCCCACGCTGGCCTCCGCCGAGCCGTCCTGAACCTTCACCCCTGGGGACTTCAGCTCGAAGGTCTCAGTTAAGACGTCACCTCCCCCGAGACCTCCCTGGGCATTGTCGCTCCCGGCATCCCCTTCTGGTCCCTCGTGGCCCTGACTCCCTGCACTCATGAATGCCAGGAGGCTGTTTTTCCTAAAACAAACAGAAAATTCCACCGACTGCGGTAATACAATTATGCTAACAACAGTGGTGGCAGCTACCTACCCAGTGTGACTCTGGACTCAGCACCATTGCCGTGGGTTTGCCGAGCCGGTCCTCATGCCAACCCCATGAGGTCGGGCCTATCACATCCTCGTCTTACAAGGCGGGACACAGAGGGCCAAGCAGCTGAGTCACGTGTCTGTAGACACGCCGCCTGGAGCCGGTGGAACGGGGGTTTCTGCCGACGTCCTGTGGCTGCTGAGTCCCACGGCTGATCCCGGAGAGGCAGGCTTCAGAGCACAGCCGGCCGCACCCTCTCGGATCTGTTCAAAGCATCGGGGCTTCTGAAAGTCAGAGCCGAGCAGGCCTCCCTGTCTGCATCCCTTCTTCTTCAGGAGGATGATACCCATCAACTCAGTTTGAAGGGCGGGGTGCGGGAAAAACAGCAGTTGAGTCTTTTAAAAACGATCCCGACAGTGCTTTGAGAGTCCAAACCCGTCCCTTCGCAAGTGGGAGGCTGGGGTGGACATGCAGAACTCAGGGCTCTCTGGCCTCCAAGTCGGGCCAGGGCTCCGTGTGCCGGCCCGGCTGCTTCCCTCCCTCTCCGAAACCTCTGGAATGAAGATAAGGCCTTGGCCTTGGCCCTGCCTGTGAATTCCAGATCAGGTTGGGGAAAGTTCGACCTGACCACATGGCCCCGGCCCCTGAGCTCTGAGGAAGCCCCCTCAGGCGTGCGGTTGTCAGGCTCCTGCCAGCCGAGTTTCATAACACAGTTTCTTTAGTGCCGATCTAAGGCCCTGAGGCCTTGTCAAGGAAAAGGGCAAGGCTTCTCAAGGTCCCCAAAGGGAGATGCTTCTGCTGAGTTTGGCCTGTTTTCCCCGAGGATCCGGGCCCAGCAAAGATAGCATCTGGGCCACGCCAGGCGGGCCTCGCCCAGCTCGCTGGACCCTGGCGGGGTCGCATGGTTCACGGTGCTGACTCAGCTACGAGCCCTGGAGCAGAGAGACCATGCCAGGGGCAGGCCTTGGGGTCCCCAGAGAGGAGTCCTCACCCCCAGCCTCCTTCCCGTGTACGTGTGTGAGCACGGAACAGGGTGCCTTATCCAGAAAACTCAGAAAGCTGTTCGGCTCGGAGAGATGAGACCAGACTCCCGCAAAGACCGTCACTTCCATTTTATTTGGACGTCCCTTTTCCTGTGTCCTCTGCCCACCCGACAGGGTGATGGCTTCAGGGGCTTTCTGGCGCGGTAATGCAGACATGTCCTCACCGGAGCCCTCTCGGGACAGAGCTCTATTTGTCAGGGACAGTCCAGGGAGGAGGCGGGATTAGTGGGACATTAACCAGCGTTCTGGTCAACCTCATCGTCGCCCACTGGAGAGTATCTCATTTCAGACAAAGATGAATGAGCCTGAGGTCCTGAGTGGGCTGTGTCGCCTCTTCTGGGGAAGACCCTGATTTCTGTTAGACTCAGGCCATATTTGAGTGCGGTGGGGGCCTCTGCCTCTACCCCCACACACACTCACTCCTGCCTCAACGGCCCTCCCGGGATGAGGCCGCCTATGCTGGGAAGCGCCATCTCTTGAATACCAAAGGAGCCCGGGGGCCGTGAGTGTCCCGCAAAGCCCCTGCTGCGGTTTGAATCTCGGTCCCCTCCAAAACTCACGTAGAACTCTACCCCCGTGTGGCAGTACTGACAGGCAGGGCCGTGAAGAGGGGATTGGATCATGGGGCTTCGTCCTCACTAGTGGATTAATCCGTTTGTGGTCTCGTGGGTTATCCTGGGAGTGGGGCTGGCAGCTTTCTAAGAGGAGAGATCCGAGCTAGCAGGCTTGGCCCCGTCGTGGGACGCCCTGTGCCACCCAGGACACCGCAGAGTCCCCAGCAGCCGAAAGGGCTTCTCCAGACGCGCCCTTGGCCACGGACTTCCCCACCTCTGCAATGGTAAGAAATGAATTCCGGCTCTTTTTTTTTTTTTTTTTTTTTTGAGTTGGAGTCTCACTCTGTCGCCCAGACTGGAGTGCAGCGGCCACTCCCGGCCACCGCAGCCTGGACCTGCTGGGCTCCGGCGATCCTTCCGCCTCAGCCTGCCAAGTAGCCGGAATTACAGGCATGCGCTACCACGCCCGGCTATTTTTTTAAAATTTATTGTAGAGACGAGGTCTCGCTGCCCAGGCGGGTCTCGAACCCGCGGGCTCAGGCCATCCACTCACCTCAGCCTCCCAAAGGCGCGGGATGACAGGCTGAGCCACCGAGCCCGGCTCATTTCGGCTCTTTATACATCATCCGGTTTCCGGTATGCGGCTCTAAGCTGCAGACTCCAAGCAACAGACTAAGGCAGCCCCCCTAAGATGTCCACGTCCCGATCCCAGAGCCTTGGAAGGAGCTGGGTGAGCAGCCAAAGAGACTCAGGGTGCTTCAGCCTGTGGAGGCGTGAGGAGCCTGGATGGCCGGGCGGGCCGGCCTGATGAAATAAGAAAGACCCCCACGAGGGAGGCGGGGCAGTCAGGGCGGGGTGGGGAGGTGGCCCGTGGCTGGCTGTGAGGATGGGGCCACGAGCCAAGGGGAACGGGTGGTGCCAGGCGTCAGGCCAGGCCAGGGAACGTTCTCCCCCGAAGCCTCCAGAAGGAAGGATGCCTTGATTTCAGGGCTTCCTAAACTGGGAGATGACAGATAGGCGCGGTTTTAAGCCCCGGGTTTGTGGTAATCCGTGAGAGCAGCGACAGGAAGCTGACGGCCACAGCCAGGCAGGGTTGGCGAGCGTCAGTTTTCATCATGCACGTGTCACACCTGCGTCCTGCGGCTCCCGCCACGGGCGTCAGCTCCGAGCGGGTCGATACCTGCAGACGTCTGCGTCTCCTCCGCCTCCCCACGCCGAGCGGAGTCCCATCGGCCTGCAGCTCTCACCTCCTGTCCTCACGAGGCTTTTCCGTCCTGGGGTCCCCAAGCAGGTGCCAACGCCAGTCCACAAAAGCGGGGGCACGGGAAGATCAGCGCGCCATTCTCTACACACCGACTCGTACTCAGGCAACAACGCTTCCACTGGATATCCATCTCACTTTTTAAAAGAAGTCGTTTTTTGTTGTTTTTTGAGTTGGGGTTTCACTCTGTCACCCAGGCTGGAGGACAGCGGCAGGAACGCAACTCACTGCAGCCTCGGCCTCCCGGGCTCGGGTGATCCGTCCGCCTTAGCCACCCGAGTAGCCGGGAATACACACACACACCACCACGCCTGGCTAATTCATCTATTTATTTGTTGAGACGAGGTCTTGCTATGTTGCCTAGGCTAGTCTGGAGCTCTTGGGCTCAAGCCAGCCTCCTGCGTCGGCCTCCCAAGGTGCTGGGATGACAGGTGTGGGCCGTCACACCCAGCCTGCAAATCGTTTTGTCCAAAGAATGACACCCGTGCACAGTGCAGAATGTTTGTGCGGTGCACGGCCTGTGTCTCCCCAGCTCCTGTACCCAGCCCATCCCAAGGAGCTGCCAAAGGGACCTGCTTTTCAGGGGAGTCCTTCCAGAGACCGTCTCCGCAAGTGGATGTATGTGCTTTTCCTAACTTCGATCCACAGAGTATAGTCCACACCCCGTGTCTGTCACACCCCTCTCTCCCACTGAAAGTGCCTCGGGGCAATTTCCTTATCCATCCAGACACAGCTTCCTTGGCCTTTTTCCCAGCTGCGTGGTATTCTGCTGGATGGAAGTGCTGGTGTTGCCTTAAGTTATTGGTGGCCTTCAGGACGTGTTCACGCCTGAGCTGCACAAACAACACGGCACCATAGCGGCACGCCCATCGCTTTGTACGCCTGCAGGACACATTCGCAGACGGGGACCGGCAGGCGCACGGGGACGGGGGCTGCGGCTGTCTCTGTCTCCCACTGTAGAGACTGACCCTCCGTGGAGAAGACGGCCTGCCTTCCCACCCGGGGCAGATCAGAGGCCTCTCAGACTCAGGTCTGTCGTGCGTAGGGGGGAGGAGTGCGTGTTCTTTTCGCTTTGAGCCTCTCTGACTGTGACGAGCCATCGGCGTTCCCGGTGCCTGTTCATGGCCCTGCCCGTTTTTCCACCGGACTGTTAGCCTTTTTCTAATTTATTTGCAGAAGGTCTTTATATGGTAAAGAAATTAGTCTTTTGTACAAGTGTGAATGACAAGCATGTTTGCCAGGTGGTGTGTCTTCTGACTTGTTTCCCATGAAGATGTAAAGAATACATTTTTGATGTTTGGGTATCTAAATTTACCAGTCTTTTATGATTTCTGGGCTAAATGTCATACTTAAAAGGCCTTCTCCATTCTCAAATTATAGAAGAATTCTCCTATGATTCCTCTTAACACTTTCATGGTTTATTTTTGGCGTTTAAATACCTACTCCAGTTAAAATGGATGCTGGTATAGATTGTGAGTTATAGACCCCAAATTATTTCTTAATCAGTTGTTCCTAGTCATTTAATGAATAATCTGTCTTACCACGCCGATTTAGGATTTCACTCTTGTTTATTAAATTGCTGCATGAACTTAATTTTATTATAGACTTCCTATTCTAGTCCCATTAATCTTTCTCTTTATGTATATGTTTAGGCCATACTGTTTAATTACTATAGCTTTATAATGTGATTTAATTCCAGGTAGAACCCGTTCCCCCGCCCTCATTTCTCTTCTTTTTCAGAATTTTCCTGGATGTCTCCTGGACGAATGTTCCCCCGGCCCGGGAAAGCCACTGGGAGGGAGCAGAGGCAGCTTCCAGCACGGAGAACAACCCAGATGCCTCTCAACCATCCCGGCTTACCTGGGGCAGAGGGTTTCCTAGGATGCGAGGCTTTCGGTGCTCAACCCCACAGCCGTGAGCACCCAGAGGTTATTCACCCTAAGTCCCGGGGAGGAGGATTTTTTCCCTCTTCTGCCTTTCCAGAGGCGGGCAAAACTGTTTCCCGGTTGGTTGTCGCCGGCTCATTCAGCTCCATTTCTATCCGTGCTAAGAAATGGCTGGCTGTGCCCGTGGTCACATTCATAGGAGGGGCAGCTTCACCGAGACAAGAAAGCCCCTGGGTGTAAGCCCACGCGAGAAAAAGACAGCCGTGAACACCTCCGCATCCCGTGTCCAGAGGGCAGTGGCTGGAAGGAACCGGCCAGAGCCGAACAAGGCCCCGGCGCAGGGCCTGTCAAGCCGCACGGTTAAAGACACCGAGGGCTCTCGGCCCTGAAGTTGCCCGCTGAACGTGGCCTTCTGTGTCTGGAGGTCTAGACGACGAAAAGAGACGACACGGGCCCAGGCGGGGTGGCGGGATCGGTATGGAGTGACGTCAAGTCCACAGGACCTGCCATGAGCACGCCAGCCACTGGCTCCTCATGGCTGCCGAGCTCCGCCTCTGAGATGTGGCTGGTGCCACCGAGAGGTGCCGTCCGGGGGAAAGCACGGGGGTGAGAGGACGAAACCAAGGAACGGACGCTGGAAGGCGAGACGCCTCCGTACGAGTTTTTGATGTGAATGGTGCAGGGGACATCCCATGGTGGGTAAGCTAGGTCCAGGTACGCGGTTACAATTCGCTTCACTGGTCTTTTTCCACCTTTTTAAACGCGCCTACCGGACACACATAGATGAATGTCTCTTCTCACATCCTGGAGGCTGGAAGTCCACGGTCAAGGCATGGACAGGGCTGGTTCCCTCTGAGGCGGTGGGGAAGAACCCCCGGCCTCTCCCCTGGCTTTTGCTGGTTTGTCCATAACCCTTGGTGTTTCGTAGCACGACTTCTCCCCGGGCACTCTCTGTGTCCAAATGTCCTTCTCTAGGGACACTGGTCATGCTCAATTCGAGCCTCCCCCATGACCTCATTTGATCTCGAGTACCCGTGAAGACCTTGCCTCCAAGTCAGGCCACATTCCGCGGTCCTAGAGGTCAAAGACTTTGACATATGAACTGGGGGATCTCATCCAGCCCCTAACGACGCTTGCCTCGTATTTCTGGCGGCCAGGCCTGCACCTGCCTAGAAACAGGCTCAAGGAGTCTCGGAAACGGCCTGTCCCGCCTCTGGGAGACTCAGGCTGAAAGGCCTGGTTTGATGCGTTAGTTCTTCGGATGGCTTCCGAGAGTCCGTTCTCTGCCAACTGGATTCTGAAAGTCAGCAAGTCTCAGCGTGAGTGAGGCTTCCACGGTGGGACAGGGGCCGCCTCTTGGTCCCAGCGTGCTTTGGGACAACTTGCTTAGTCACAGCAGCTTTGACTTTGCGTGCACATCAGAAGACGGACACTCGCCCCTGGGCGCACACATCAGCACCTTCAAAAGTGACGGCCACGTAGCAGCTGTCTGCTTCAGCCACTCCAAGGGGTCACCGTCACCCGCGGTGTCTGCGTGGAGGCTGAGTGAGCTCTTCCCAGCGGGGCTTTCTACAGTCAGAGGCTCCTGGATGAACCAGGGGTCTCCCCTCTCCGGCTGCTTCACTGCCTCCTCGGCCCCTCTACCACGTCAAACGGCACTCTTGAGCTCTAGGGACTTGGACCCGCGTGTTTCTGGGGGTCGCTATCCAGCATGCCACAGGCCCCTGGGACCGCCCGGGCCACACTTCTTATTCGAACTTGGGGAAACAGAGACTTAGAGCTTGGTGGGCTCAAAGTCTCTCAGGGAGCCAGCTGCAGGGCTGAGCCGTGGGCCGCCTGGGGCTGAGAGGCCGTGCCCGCCTCCGGGCGGGACAAGAGGACACAAAAGCCACCACTGTCTGGGGCAACCGGGTGGGAGGAGCCCACCCACACCCTGCTTGGCCTTTCCCTCCGGAGGCAGGGGAGGGGAGGGAGGTGCCTGGACATGGTCTCAGAGCGGCTGGGCATCTTGTCCCCATTTTTTTTTTAGTTGGCATCTCACTCTGTTGCCCAGGCTTGAGTGCAGGGGCAAGCTCCCAGCCACCGCAGCCTCAAGCGATCCTTCTGCCTCAGCCTCCCAGTAGCCGGAATGACAGGCGCACGCTACCACGCCTGGCTAATTTTTGATTTATCGTAGAAACGAGGTCTTACCAGGCTGCCTAGGCTGATCTCGAACCCGCATGCTCAGGCAACCCACTCGCCTCGGCCTCCCAAAGTGCTGGGATGACAGGCTGAGCCACCGGGTCGGCCTTGTCCTCATTCTTGAAAACGACAGAGGCTTCAGAAATTTATGTAAATGCCAAATGGATTGAATGTAATTAATCAATTAATATGTATTTTGTCTAATGCTAATTAAGTGAGTCAGTTAAATCACAACATAAACCTGTGTGCAGTCACACACATCTTTTAAAGACACAACCGACTCAATTTTCTAAATCAAAGCATGCAGGGAGGTGAGTGACCTGACTTTACGCTCTGGCAAGTCTCTGCAGCCTCCAGCTCAGTAAAAGGCAGAGTTCGCCTCCCGTGAGCCCCTGCGCTTGGTCTGGGGGGCTGCGCTGGTCGCCGTGACAGGGGCGTGAGGAGAGGCCAGCCCCAGCCAGACCTGGCCCTGGAAAGGGAGGGGCGTTTTAGTCGCCTTTTCAGATCAGGGTGAATGCTTGATTTTGATGAGCACAACACGCGACCAGCCTTAGCTTCTCTTGAAGTCTCAACGTGGAATGCGAAACCATGTCCATGACATTTTTGTCCTTTTTTCCCATTAAAACCACGGGTGTGTCTTGGATTTGGAGTACCTGCATCTGTTCACGCCTTTGCAAGGTCTGCATTGGGCGCTTGGAGAACGCGGATTCCCTGACTGATCCAGGCCTTCCAAATGTTGACACAGTTCATTACACAACAGCAGACAACCTCGTTTGTCCATGTCACCTCCGAGTTGGTCGTTAAAAGTCTGTAAGTGAGCCGGGGTCAGTGGCTCAGCCTGTAATCCCGCACCTTTGGAGGTTGAGGTGAGTGGATTGCCTGAGCCTGGGGTTCGAGACCCGCCTGGGCAACTTGGTGAGACCTCATCTCTACAATAAATCAAAAGTTAGCTGGGTGTGGTAGCGCACGCCGTAGTTCCAGCTACTCGGAAGGCTGAGGCGGAAGGATTGCCGGAGCCCAGCGAGTCGAGGCTGCGGTGGCCGGGGGCGGCCACTGCACTCCAGTCTGGGTGACGGAGTGAGACTCCAACTCAAAAAAAAAAAGTCTGTAAGTGTTGAGAACCTCATCCTGATGGATAAACATTTTCCTTGAAAAGTCGGGAGGTTTTCGTTGGCCACAAATACCACCCCTCGCTTTCCTTGAAGTGGCGGGCTCGGTTTATTCATTTGTTCAGAAACGTCAGCCAAGTGCCATGTTGGGATCATCACGGCTTGCTGTCATTTGTTCTTTCAAGGAATTAGGGGCTATGTGAAAAAGTGGCTCGTGCTGTCCACCATTCGGACCCACTTCTGTTGCACGAGAAGCTCCTGAAGGTTTAATAAAACCAACAGAGCCTCCTGCCTCCCCGAGGGTGTGCGCAAGCAAAGTTGCCAGCTTTCTGTCTCTTTCTGCCAGCGCCTGGGGGCACGGGATCGGCAACGGCCGCTGCATCCGGGTCGCCTCCCTTGGCTCTGCGCAGGCACCTGCAGTCTCACCCGCCCCGGCCCTGGCACCACCAGCACACACGCCAACGCAGTGGACAAGGCGGATAACATCTCGGCTCTCCTACGGAAACCACGTCTCAGGCGCCCCAGGCCATGGGTCACTCGGTGGCCGTGTGGCTGTGACGTCTGTCGTGGGTGCCCCTCCACGTCGTCCTCTGTCCAGACCGGCCCCTCCCTACCCACCCCTCCCGCCCGATCTTCCTGCCCCTCTGGTCAGGAATCCCCGCTGTGCCATGGGCGGCCCCACCCTCTTCTGGCCAGGCTCTGCCTCTGGGTCCTCCACAGACACAGGCCTGCCTGACATCCCCTCCCCCGGAGTGCACCGACTGTGATGGTCCCTCCCCGGCTCCAGAGCCTGGTGCTGGTGGGTTCAGACCGCAGCTCCTCCACGACAGTGGCCTTGGATGACAGGCTCAGCTTCTCCGAGCCTCAGTTTCCCTGCCTGGGAGAAAAGAGGCACCTGCACGAGAGCCTGTGACAAAGTGATAGAGAGAACCCACATCCACCACCCAGCACGCGGCAGGTCTCTGCTGCGTTCTCTGCCATCTTGGGGGATTTGTTTTGTAGAGACGCGGTCTCGCCATGCTGCCCAGGTTGGTCCCGACCTCCTGGCCTCAGGCGCCTTCCTTCCATTCCGGGGCCTCCCAAAGTGTGGTGGCTACAGGTGGGAGCCACCGCACTGGCCCCTACCATCCTTATGATCACCCGCAGGGTCTCGCTGGGCGCACAGAGTGCGAGCTGTGGGACACGGGCGCCCACCCCATGGCTCCTCCGGGGCCCCCTGACTGTGCCAGGGCAGGGCTCCCTGCTTGCCCAGGTCCCCCTGAGGCCTGGGCATCTCCAGGAGGCTGGGGAAGGGCAGGGCATACCCCTTTCTCGAACCCTCTACGAGCAGGGATGAGGCAGGATGGAGGTAAACCTGAAGACACCCTCAAGACCAGCCGTCGGCGCTGATGGCAGATTCCTCAGGCCCAGAGGGCATCACTCTGGGGGCAGCCTCTGCCCGGCCGTAGTTGGCACTCATGGGGAGGGTGGGGAGCTTCGCTGGCCCGGGAGGAGGCGGGCTCCTGGGTCTCCTCTTCCTGCAGCTGCCATGGGGCTGCCTCATATACATCGGCCTGCTGGCTGGCTCGCCGGCCGCGTGTGGGACGCTCCGCTCCCCTTCCAAGACACTTTGTTTGGCGCCATCTCATTAACTCCTGGCAAAAACAACACTCCCAGGCCCGTCAGCCAAGAGCAAGCTAGAGACCGGAGCTCTTGGCTCAGGGAACAGCCGAGACTGGAAGCCCCAAAGGCTGTTCGCTCACGCACACGTGAGCGCAGGGACCCGCCGCGGGTCAGGTCCCCGCCCAGGATGATGACCCACCCTGGCGTTGGGTGTTCGATTCACTCCTGACCGCCACGCCGCCAAGAGAGCACAAGCGGCACAAGTACAGGCGGTGGGGCGGGTTGTGCCAGGTGGCCCCAGAGAGGGAGCTGGGCGTCGGCCAAGCCCAGGGGACCTGGTGGGGCGGCCTTTCCCGTCGGTGGGAGGTGGCTCCCCTGGCTGAGTGCGGCCGTCGCGGGCGGGCCTTCCTGGGTTCCACAGCTGCCCCATAAGGAGGGGTTGAACTGTGACCTGTGGATGGGGCGTCGCAGGCTGGCCTTTTCCTCCAGGATGTGGGGACACTCGTCTTCTCAGCACCAGACCCCTCCTGGGCCCCTCTGGGTCCCCGGCACCGGCTCCGGCTCCCGGCCCCTGCGAAGAAAACCAGAAACGGACCTGAGCGCCGTCACTTCCTCCCGCCGTGCAATCTCTCGGGAGCACTTTCCCAAAGTATCCAGAGAGACAAGGAGCTCCAGGGACCCACATTTGAAGCGTATTTGTCCCGCCAAGAGCTTTGACGCTTAAGTGGTGAAACATTTATGGTCATCATCGCCACAACCCTGCGGGGAGCTCCTCTGCCCGTTTCACAGATGAGGAAGCAGAGACACTCGGAGACCCAAAGGCAGGACCGAGGCACACAGGGAGGGAAGTCATGCTGGGCCTGGCCGCCCCGTCCCCTCGCCTGGTTTGCAGGGTCACCACACAGGCACTCGTCACACACCCAGGCTTTAGGAAGGCAGGGTCGCCACCTCTTCCACCCGTGTGTCTTCCAAGTTCCCTTTGTGCCTTTGCATGCAGTCGGCACTTAACGCACCTTGAATGACTGAATTCGGGAAAAGTCACGGAGGGAAACAGGCTCCCATCCTGAACGGCAGGGGCATGTGCACTGGGCGTCCCTCCAAGAAAGGCTGCTTCTGTCCTCTTCACCGGGATCTTCCACGGAAGTGAGGGGGTGCTGTCGATGGCGGGGGTGGAGGGGCACGGGGACACTGTGCGTTCGGGCCCCCTGCGCGGCCGGGGGACACCCACCAAACGGGGAGGCGGCCACTCGCAGCTCAGCAGGAGACTGGAATGCACACCTCACATTCAAAGCGCTCTTTCGTGGTCCCGGACCCAGCCGAGCCTGGTTCCCCAGTGCCCGGGCACTCCGGGGAGTCAGAAGCCATTCAACACCCCGGTCTGGGGGACGCAGGAGAGCACCGGCGAGGCCTTGGTGCAGCGTGCGTCGGCTGCCAGACACTTTCCTTCTCGTGTTCTGACGCCCCCAGTCTTGCTCCACTTCTCCAGCCCCTGACTGGCAGATTCGCCTTTTAGCGGAGGAAGTTGGTGGAGATCACCTGGTGCACCAGCCCCGTCCGAGAGAACGCCTTTCTGGAAGGCCAGGGAGGGAGGTAGTGGCCCAAGGGCACTCAGAGATTTAGGGGCAAGCTCCCCTCCCCGACAAGGGCTCTGTCCCCTGGGGAGCCTAACTACGTCTCCTTCCCCGACACTCGGCCTTTCTCCCAGCTGGCATCCTGCGCGAGACGAACTCCAGCGGACGTCTTGGCTTGAGAGAAAACGGCAGTTTGGGCTCCTCGGCCCTCATTCTCTGGAGAACCTTGTTTTCCCCATTCTGCAGTCATCCGTGTGATTCAGGTCGGGCTGGCCCAGGGACCACACAGCCCAATCAGAGTCCCTGATGGCGATGGATTCACAGCTGAACCAATTGGAGGCTTCCCTGGGAGTTTGGTGAGACTTCAAGGTAAGACTCATCTCCTCTGGCTCTGGAGCAGTCAGGACAAGAGAGGCCTGGAGCTGCCACCGGAGAGAGCCCGAGGACGGAGCCGACAGATGGGGAAGACACCCTGCTGGCCTCAGCTGCACCTCACGGTCCCTTCACGCCGGAAGCGACCGCTCCCTTAGGCTTCCAGAAACACGCGTCCACACGTTTGCTTTTGTGAGCCACGCCAGCGTGAGTGGGTTTTGCTCATTCACAAGTGGAAGACTCCCAGCTCACGCATGGGGCTTTGATAAAACTGTGCCAGGGGCTGGCATGTGGACAGGGCAGTTCTGAGCCCCTCTGGGGGACACCCAGGGCCCCCCACAACCTCACTGCCAGGTGATGTGTGAGAGTGAAAGCTAGCTTCCCGTCAGATTCCAGCCAAGTGCAGATACTTGCAGGCAGGCGCAAAAGCTGTCCCAGAGCCGTGGCTTGGGGGGACCCAGCCCTACTCTGTCAGGGGCTTCTGCAGCAGAGGGGTCCATCTTCTAGCTGCGAGACGCAGCAGAACTTCTTGACAGCCTCCGGCCACCCATCCTCCTGGAAGCTCCCGGACCAAAGACACTTACATCTCGGGCACCAGTGCCAAGGCTGAAGACGCTGAGGCTAGGGGCTGGAGATTCTTCTCGATGAGTTAAACCCAGGTCGGAGGTGTACACGCCACTCGGCGCACCTGCAGAAAATCCTTTCTGACATACGTCGTGCTAATGAGGGAAGTCTCTGGTTTTCCTTGGCAATACAGATAGCTAGAGCACTTCTAGCAGCTTCCAAAGAAGGCAGTTTTAACATAAACTTTTTATTTTGGAATAATTTTGGATTTGCAGGAAAGTGGTAAAGGAGTGAAGAAAGTTCCCATACAGCCCTCACTCAGTTTCCCTCAGTGCCAGCATCTTATACTACGATGGCACACGCGTGACAACCCATGAACGAACCCGGTTCGTTACTCTGAATGTTTTCCTAGTTTTTCCAGAAATGTTCTTTTTCTCTCGCATCACATTGAGTCACCGTGTCTCCTTAGTGTCTTCTGGTCTGTGATGGGTGCTCAGACTTATTCCTTTTTTTTGTTTTTTTTTTTGAGTGAGAGTCTCACTCGGTCACCCAGACTGAAGCGCAGTGGCTGCCCCCGGCCACCGCAGCCTCGACCTGCTGGGCTCCAGCGATCCTTCCTCCTCAGCCTTCCAAGTAACCGGAACTACAGGTGCACGCTACCACGCCCAGCTAATTTTTTGATTTACTGTAGAGATGAGGTCTCGCCAAGTTGCCCAGGCGGGTGTCGAACCCTTGGGCTCAGGCAATCCACTCACCTCAGCCTCCCAAGGCGCGGGATGACAGGCTGAGCCACTGAGCCCGGCTACTTTCCTTATTCTTGGTGACCTTGACAGTTCTGAGGAGTTCTAGTCCGGCGCTCTGTAGAGCACCCCTCAATTCAGGCTTGTCCAGTGTCCTTCTCCAGTGAGCTGGGGCGATTCCTTTGGGAGGAGGATTGCCACGTGGGCGATTGCCACACGCCCCTCTCAGCACGTCACACCCAGGTCTGTGCTGTTGACATGGCCCGTCTCTGATGACGTCCACCTTGACCCCTTGGTGAAAGTCTTGCCTGACAATCTTCTTGGCTGTTGCTGTTTCTCTCCTTCCAGTATTTGAAAACAAGGTGGTACATCCAGCAGGTGCCCAAGGAGGTGATAAGCCCCATGTCTTGGGGGAGTAGCTTTCTCCCCACGCCCTTGACTGTGGCCTGGGCTGACTGCCTTCTCGCCACCCATGAATTCTTCTGCTAGGAAGATTTATCTCTCTCCCCATTGATTTATGTACCCAATCATTTGTTTACACCAGTACAGACTCATGGGCACTGCACTTAGGGCTTTGGATCCGTACATTCTGAATGCCCTTGCGCCAGTGGTCCCAGCTTTGGCCAATGGAAATTCTTTCCAGTTGGTTCCAGAAAGTGCAATTTTGGTGAGTTACTCCGAATGCCACTGAACCACCTCGTCCATTTATGACATTAACAAGTGGCCCCTACAGTGTAGATGGAGACTGATTAACCTACTGAAATGGCAATCAAACTCTATAGACTTTGCATCTCTGTTTTTCTTTTTAAACAAAATAGAGATGGGGTTTCGCTATATTTCCCAGGCTGATCTCAAACTCTCAGCCTCAAGCAGTCCTCCCACCTCGGCCTCCCAGAGTGCTGGGATCGCTGGTATGGGCCACTACACTCACCCTGCACCTCCTTGGTACAAGTAACTTTTCTGTTGGCGTCAGAAGCACGTTCCGTTGTGTAGGTAGACCGTAGACCCATATCTCTATTTATGCTCTTTTTTGCTATTTTAGAGAACACCAAACTGAACATGACTGTACATTTTGACATCTATATTTGTTTTCTGATGAAAATGGTTGGCGCTTAATTCACGTGGCTGAACCTCTTTCTGAAGGGACTTTGTACTGCTGCCGATAGTGTATGCGGGCTACTAAAACTATTATGAAACAGGTGAAACAAAAATGCAAGTCAAAGCGACGCTGGAAAAGCACTGACCAACTCACACCTGTGTCCAGCCAGACGTACAATTTTCCAGACTCGATCGCATGCAGCGGCAGGGAGGTTGCCCAGATTCTACTTGTCTGTTCTGATTCTACCATGGCGTCTACCCATCAACATGCCACGTCCACAACACAAAGACACACAGGGGTGCTTCTTTCTCTGGGCGGGGTCGTGTCATCACGGTGCCATCTCCCCGAGCAGAGATCCCTGCGGACAGGACACCGCACTTGGTGCTGCACACCTACCTTTGCTCGACCTCCCTTCCGCCAGGGGGACATCCCACCGTGGCCCCAGCAGGCCGTCCCGTCGCCTGTGCCACCCCGCCTCCCCTGGCTGCAGCGCAGCTGGGACGGGTGGCCGTGCCTGCCTTCCCTGCCTCTGGAGGAGCGAGGGTCTGGGTCTCCTCCCCACCGCCCAGCACAGGCCCTGACGCACAGTCGGTGGCCACACGCCCTGGCTGAACAGTCGAGGCGGTAAAGGAGAAAGCAGAGATCGGGATAAAAGCACCAGCACGCATCTCACAAAACTCCCAAGTTAAAACGTCAAACGTGCAGGAAAAAAAGGAAGTGGGTGTGACCGCAGCACAGGGTATAAAACATTCAGCCCTCTGGGTCTGAATCGGGTCGTGTCCTGACCCCGTCTGACTGCTTTGACCCTTGTAAACGTACTATGGCCCCTCCTACCCCGGGGAGCTCTGAGAATTGGGAGGAAGGGACAGAGTGTCCCGCACGTCACGGATGCCCCATAAATCGCAGGCATCACAGTATTATTTACTGGCCAGGTGACCCGAGGCCGTCTTCCCCGTTCCCCCGGACCTCTGTATGTTGGGAATGGCACGTTGTCCTCAGAGGACTCCAGGGAGGGCTCGGGGAGGACGCGGAGGCCGACCTGCAGCCCGGCCTGGACCTGGCAAGGGTCCCTCGGTGCTTGCGAGATTCGCCCGGGAAGACGTGCTGCCGTGCGTCGCGACTGTCCATCTCTTCACTGAAAAGAGACCCTCACGAGATCGCCAAAACGGCCAACAAGAAGGCACATCCTGGTGCCAAAAACAGCAGCTGGGAGCTTCAATTCAGCAGCACGTGGTCAGGTCTGGCGGGTGGACGGGGCTGCAGACCCGACACTGTGGCTGGGCCCAGTCCTGGCAAATGGACTTCACGCCTCCTTCTCTCTGGGCGGCACTGCCGATCCCCGCCCCACCTCTCCTTCCAGAAGCTGCTGTCCACCTGTCCCTGAGACCAGCGGGCCCCTCTCGGGTCTGTAGAGTGCAGAGTGAGAGCCCAAGCTCAGAAAGACCCAGGTGTTACTCCAGGACCTATCCCTCACTAGCTGTGTGGCTTTGGGCAGCGACCTAACCTCTCTGCTCCTCTCTTTTCTTGTCCGTAAAAACGATAGCGGCCGGGCTCGGTGGCTCAGCCTGTCATCCCAGCACTTTGGGAGGCTGAGGTGCGTGGATTGCCTGAGCCCACGGGTTCAAGACCCATCTGGGCAACTTGACGAGACCTCATCTCTACAATAAATCAAAAATTAGCCAGGCATGGTAGCGCACACCTGTAGTTCCAGCTACTCGGAAGGATCACGGGAGCCCAGCAGGTCGAGGCTGTGGTGGCCGGGAGCGGCCACTGCACTCCAGTCTGGGTGACAGAGTGAGACTCCGACTCAAAAAAAAAAACCCAAAAATGATAGAAATGCTCCGTGCCAGGCTTGGTGTGAGGATTAAATGAGCTGCAGCGTAGGACGCCGTTAGCCAGGGCCTGGCACCCAACACAAGCGTCGCAGGACGACAGTTACAGTGGCACAAAGATGCCTGCAGGAGGGGCATCTCACAACCGTCGGCCCTCACAACTTGCCTTCCGAGAGAGCACAGGCGCGCGTGAATAAATGCAACCATGAACGAAAGACTGCCTGGTCCTGAGCCGGGTGGGTGCTGGGCTTGGTCCCGCCTGGAGGTAGTTCTGCAGCTGGAAACCCGGCAGCAAGGCCCCGCCCTGGTGACCCCAAAGCCTGGCTGGCTGCTCAAGTGCGGGTCGCCGTGGAGCCCCTCCCCACCTGTCTCCCTGCCCCCGGGGTGGCACGATTCAGGGTCAGGATGAAAGGCCAGGGGGTTGGGGAGGCCGGATACTCCTGGGAGGACCCGCGAGGAATTAGAACCAGGGTCACGTCAGCTCCAGACGGAGCCTCAGATCCCAACTTGAGCGCGAGGAAACAGGGCTGTGACAAGGAGACGCTTCCTGCCAGACGGGTGTCCGGAGGCGTCTCGCGAAGGCCGCGCTGACAGGCGGGCTGCCCGGCAGAGGCGCTGCTTAGGGGCTGCGGGTTTTCCCACGTGCCGCTGAGCGGAAGGGGGTCGGGGCGGGAGCTGCGCTATCCTCACCTCGAAGACCTCCTCCAGAATGCCCAGCCCATGGGTGACCTCGGGGTCCTTCCGGGGGGCACCCCTGCCAGGGCCAAGCCCCCAAGGCAGGAGAGCACCCCTGCCCCCTCACCCGGGCCAGGCCCCCCTGGAAATGTCAAGCCCTGGCGGCTTCAGCGAGCTCCGGGAAGCCGCCACAGCCCACGTCGGGGGCCTTCTGGCAACACAGGCCCGCCCGCAGCGACGGCGACCTGCTGGAGCCCTGGCTTTCCAGGGAGCTTCTCTGGGGGCACGCCAGGCGAGGTGCTGGACTTCCCTGCTAGGGAGGGAGCGCCCGTCCAGCCCGGTGCCTGTGCAGACACCCACTGCCCCAGGTGGGGGCGTCTGCCCAGAGACCCTCGGCCGTGTCCACACACAGGCCAGCAGCCACGAGTGTGGCCTGAGGCAGACCTCCCGACAGCCATCACTCACAGTGGGCGACACGCTGCTTGACCTCCCGGGATCTCAGCTTCCTTGTGTGTTCAATGAGGGTCATTTTTTGGAATACGTTTTCCAGCACACGAGACTCATCTCACCCCTCCCCGCAGAAAACAGCAGAATATTCCACCGCCAGTCCCGGGGCACCGAGGCCAACCAAGTTGCTTATGTCCCTGCCCCCTCCACCGTCTGTTTTCTGCATGAACACGATGATATGTTTTCCAATCATCTCTGTGCAAACGTCTTTTAACACATTCCAACATTTTTTTTTTTTTTGAGTCGGAGTCTCACTCTGTCGCCCAGACTGGGGTGCAGCGGCCGCTCCCGGCCACCGCAGCCTCGACCCGCTGGGCTCCGGCGATCCTCCCGCCTCAGCCTTCCGAGTCGCCGGAATTACAGGCGCGCGCTCCCACGCCGGCTCATTTTTGATTGACTGTAGAGATGAGGTCTTGCCAAGTTGCCTGGGCGGGTCTCGAACCCGCGGGCTCAAGCCATCCACTCGCCTCGGCCTCCCAAAGTGCTGGGATGATGGGCTGAGCCACCGAGCCCAGCTGGTCAGTTTCATCCAACCCACCTACCGCCCTTGGAGGGGGAGCGTCCGTCCCTTGTTCAGAGACGGCGTGTCCAAGGCCGCACGGCAGCGGAGGTAAACCAGGCCGCAAGCCCAGAGCTGACCCGGGCCGCCAGGGCGGCCTCCAAATCGTTTTCTAAAACATCTGAGATGAACCCAAAAAAAGCCCTGATTCAAGGAGAAGGCTGGGGCCAGCAGTCTAGACCTGCAGGGTGAGGCCGGGGTGCTGTCCCGGGCTGTCTCCCACCTGGGCTCCATCCACGAGGCCCCCAAGTCCAGGCCTGCCCCCGATTGCCTGTGCTTCCTCCTACCTCTGGACCCACAACTCGTGCAGCCCATCTCCCAGGCCCTGCTTGCAGGTCGCCTCCTCCGGGAAGCCTCTGGCCAGGAAACATCCCCCAACTCCTACCCCCCGCCCTGCACCTCCTGCTTGGTGCTCCGTGAGGCGGGCCCTTCAGCCAAACGGCCTGATTTGAATCCCCCCAGCTCACCTGCCACGGCTCGACCCCGTGAGGACTGGTTTCCTTGTCTACCAAAGGGGGCAGGGAGACCAACGGGACCAGCCCCCCCAGGGCCGTGAGAGGACAGAACGAGACAAGCCCCTAGCCCCGTGCTCAGCATGCAGTTGGCGCTCAATGGATGGGGGCGGCTGTCAGTAGCAGCACCAGGGAGTCAGCGAGCACCACGTTCCAGGACTGAGCTCCACTGCAGGCGACGCTTCGAGTCACCAGAAACACATGGCATTATGGGGGAAAAAAACAAACAGACTCAGGTCAGATCAGGGTTCAAATCCCAGCTCTTCTGTGCAAGTTTGGGCAAGTTCCTTAACTTTACTGAGTCTCGGTGGTTTTTTTTTTTGAGTCGGAGTCTCACCTGGTCGCCCAGACTGGAGGGCAGCGGCCACTCCCGGCCACCGCAGTCTCGACCTGCTGGGCTCCGGCCATCCTTCCGCCTCAGCCTTCTGAGTAGCTGGAACTACAGGTGCGCTACCACGCCCAGCTCATTTTTTGATTTCTTGTAGAGATGAGGTCTCGCCAAGTTGCCCGGGCGGGTCTCAAACCTGCGAGCTCAGGCAGTCCACTCACCTCAGCCTCTCAAAGGCGCGGGATGACAGGCTGAGCCACCGAGCCCGGCTAGCCTCAGTGTTTTCACCTGGAACATTGGGGTAGGTATACTTACCTCATGAGTTGTCAGGGGGAAGAGAAAGAGACTCATCCATCCATCCATTCATTCAATCATTCATTCATTCACCCTTCATCGGTCTAGGGCTTCTAGGGCTGGGAATACAGCCGTGGGGGGGCTGGCCAGCCCCCGGGCCTGTCTCCTCCTGCAAAAACAAAGCGCCTGAGACGCCTGAAGGGCAGGGCCTATGCGATCGGCAGGGACAGTCTGACCTGAGGCCAGAACACGCCAGCTCTGTGGCGACAGGGTCTCGCTCCCACGGGTGGCGGGGAGGGCCCGCGGCGGGCATTCCGTCCCCTGAACCGAGCTACGTGTCCCTGAGGCTGGGTGTACTGAGGCCTGGGGACCCGTTTTCCAGCCGTCTGGGCCGGGGCAGAGCCCCAGACGCACAACGCCCCCCACGTGCCACCCGCCTCCACCCGGGAGCCCTGGAGAGGCTGCGGGTCTGGAGAGGCTGCGGTGTGAGCTTCAGTTTCGCCCACGCCTCATTCATTAAACGGGCCGGGCCCGGGCGGCTGCTGCCCTCCGGAGCCATCCGAGTCCTCGCGGCCCTGGGACTCAGGCCGGGCGTGTGGGGAGGTCTCTCTTGCCCAGCCGGGGCTGGGCCTTGACGCCGGGGTCCCTGGAGCACTGCTGCTACCTGCTGGCCCCCAAGTCTCTCTCGAACGCGGCTCCTGCAGTCTGTGGTCCCGACTGCCTGTTCCACGGGGCTCACAAAGAGCCCCAGGAGTGCCGAGCACCCGCCCGTTCCCACCAGAACACCCCTTGGGGTCGGCCACGTGTTCCGCCCGCCGAGCCCGCCGTGGTACTGGGGTCATGCCAGACGTTTCCAAGGGCCAGGCCTGGAAGCAGCCAGCAGCCCCACCTTTCTTCTGTCGCTGCCACAAGGAGGGCTGGACATGGAGGCTCCCGAGAGCTCAGGGACTGCCTGGGGGGTCGTGACCCCCCAGGGGCGCTCCGGCCTCTCGTCTGACCCCGCTCGGCCCTCGGAGCCCACAGGACAAGCCAGGCCCCAGGACCTCGGGCTTCTCTCCCAAACTGAAGCCGGGGCTTCCGCGGGAATTCGGAATGTTCCCTGGAACGAGTGCGCCCGGTCTGGGGTCTCTGGGGAGCCTCTCCCAGCCCAGGGAGCTGCAGGGGTCCCTCCTCCTGTGCCCCCAGGGCCTCGGTCCTGTCCCTGCTCCTGCAGGCTCCGCGGCTCCAGCCAGAGGCCTGGCCTGGGGCCACAGAGCACCACAGTTGGCGGGACCCACGGGAGGCCTCCCTGGCCCTCTGGGCTCGGCTCGGGGCCGCTTCTAGGGCCACCCTGGGCCTCACCGTCTCCAGAAGCAGGAGGCCCGGGCTAAGTTTCCAGAGGCTTGGCCCACCACTCGCCAGAGCCCTGGGGGCTCCCACAGTTCCCGAGGCCAGGAAGGCCCGTGGTCTGCCACCCGCCCCCCGAGGCCTGGGAAGGCTGGGGCTCAGCGCCTGTCCAAGCCCCAGGCCTGGGAGCTGGGGTTGACGGCGCCAACCCCAGTCTGAGCCCAGAGGCCAGGGGCCAGGAGCTCGGGGGACGAAGACCTCTGCCTCCCTCCGTCTTCTGGCGCGTCCCAGTCCCTCAGCGCTTGGAAGCCGCCTGCCCTGCCCCTGCCCCCGCGGGCCGAGGGCAGCCTGCTGCTCTCGGTCTCCTGACTCCAGGGCTGATCGCCCCAGAGACGCTCTCACAGACACAGCCAGAAGCAACATCTCACCAGCCATCCGGGCGTCCCCTAGCCCCGTCAAGTGGGCACCAAATTCACCCTCCCGGTGGGTTCCCTGGACCACCAGCGCCTTGAGCCGCCCTGCCAGAGAGATGCCCCAGCAGGCAACTCTGGGAACCCCTGACTGTGGGCAGCTACCCCTTCCCCCACCTCAGTTCAGGCACCATAGCCTATACAGGCTCTGAGAAGTCCTGTAGCAAAAAGCCTGCTTTATATCCTTTTATTCAGCTGGACGCCTTCCGAATGTGGACCACAAACGTAGTACTCACGGCCGAGCAACGGTTCTGTGGAAGACACTTGGGGAAAGTTCTCTTAGACAATCCTAGACCTCGCGTGAGACACGCACACTTGTCCACACGGTTTTCTGGTGTCCCCTCCGCCTTCTCCGGCTCTGTGATGCTATAACCGGAGGCCAGAGACTGGGTGACTCATAAATGACAGAGGTGTTTGCTGTCACGGCTCTGGAGGCCAGGACGCCCACGGTCCAGGCACCGGTGAGCTCCGTCTCTGGATCCAGGGTGGTGCCAGGTGGCCGTGTCCTCTGGAGAGGAGGGCCGTCGTGTCTCCACGTGGCAGGACATGGAAGCATGCGGATCCGCCTCCGCCTTTTCCCAGAGGTGCTGGTTCTCAGGGGGCGGGGCCGTCCTGACCCGAGCAGCCTCCGCGAGGCCGTGGGGGTTCCGTCTCCACTGGGTCTGGGGGAACACAGCACTCACCCACAGCGCCCTCCCTCGCCCTTGAGCAAGCCTTCCGTGGGGTTCCTGCTTCGTCCTGACCGCTTTTGGATCTGGGACAGCGTTTGGTATACACTGGGTGCTTACTAATTTGTGACAGGAGTTTTAGAATGCAAGACGAGCCCCCATCTCACGGCTGGCACGGGGGTCACAGCTGAAGCCAAGCGTCCCGACCCCAGAGCCCACACCCTGACCACTCTGCTCACGGCCTCCAGCCAGCACCCGGCCATACTGGGCGAGTGGACACGGGACCCAAAGCCACCAATTTGCTTTCCAGCTGGCCGCCTGAGCCCAGCTGCCCAAGCCTGCCCACCCTGGTTGCCACTGACCCCTAGACCTCGCCCCTAGGCCAGCGCCGGGCCGAGGGCCGGTCACCCGCGTCCCCAGCCACGGAACTGGGGGGTGACCCTCAGGGCAGCCCACCTGGGATGGTCCGTGGTGAGCAGAATCCCTCCGAGAGCCCCAGACCCAGCTGGACAGCGGGAGTCCCTTCCCGTCCTCCCAAACCTGGCGCCGAGTGAAGTGCTCCCAGGACGATCGAAGCCGCCGTGCTCGCCTCCCTCCCGGCTCCTCAGAGGAGAGGGCGGGTGCCAAGGCCGAGTTCAGAGCTGGGAGTGCTGGCTCCGTCCAGGCACCACTGACCTCGACCCGCTCCCTGGGCCTTGGCTTCCGGGGCTGGCCCTGCGGGATCCCAAACTCGAGACTTTCCCGGAAGTGCCTGCTAGCAGGCAGCTGCCACTCTTGCTAGGACAGGCTGAGCCGGATGCCGGGATCCCAGAGCCGGTGTCCCCTACCGGAGGGGCAGGGAGGGCTTCTCAGCTGCCAAGGACCGTGGGCCCGAGTCTGCGAGGGTGAGCTGGCATTTTTGGTTGCAGACGAGGTTAGAAAGGAGGTGGGGCAGATTCCGGAGGTCCCGGGAGCCAGGACCGTCTCCCGCAGGCAGCAGGACACCCGTGGCATTTTAAGCGAGATACTCTTGGACTGGCTTTGCTTCAGAATTAGGATCCGATTCCTCTGGAATTTACGAAAAACTCAAAAGAACAGCGGCCTAAGCACAGGAGAATCTGTTCTTTTCCAAAAAAGAAGCCTGGAGTCAGGCAGCCGGGGTGAGGCTTGGGGGTCTCGGGGAGCAGGTGCTCCTTTCTCCCCCCTCCCCCACCACATGTGGCTCCATCACCTTATGGCCCAAGACAGCTGCTGGGGCTCCAGCCTTCACACTTTCCTTCCTGACAGCAGGACACAGGAAAGGAGGGTGGACAGAAAGACCACGACCCCCTTTACAGAGCTCTCTCGGAAGTCTCCCACCCGACTTTCCCTTACAACTTTCTGGCCAGAGCTTAGTCCCACAGCCACCCGAGCTGAAAAAAGGGGCAGGGAATGCACAGTCCTTGTTTCGAGTGGTCCTTGGCCTGAAAAGCCGCGCGGTCCATTACTTTTAAAGCGCCCCCCAGCCCATAGGCTGGCCACCCCATCTGCGGAAGGCACCGCCTTCAACGGAGACCGAGGGTGGGTGCCGTGAGAGAAGAGACGTGTGTGTGGCTGGGCTCCGCCACTCAGCCTGTCGTCCCAGCGCTTTGGGAGGCCGAGACGAGTGGATTGCCTGAGCCCGCAATCAAGTTGCCCGGGTTCGAGATCCTCCCGGGCAACTTGGCGAGACCTCTTCTCTCCAATCAATCAAAAATCAGCCGGGCGTGGTGGCACGCGCCTGTAGTTCCGGCTGCTCGGAAGGCTGAGGTGGAAGGATCGCCGGAGCCCGGCGGGTCGAGGCTGCGGGCCCCGGGAGCGGCCGCTGCCCTCCGGTCTGGGCGACCGAGTGAGACTCGGACTCACAAAAAGAAGGGATGTGTGTGGACCGGGCTGGCCACATCAGACATTCATTGGTTCGTGGGAGTGGCCGTGTGCATGGGTGGGAAGCACACACGGGTGTTACACGCGCCGCACGCTCCCTCGAGCAGAGCACGACGCTTAAACAAAGCCCCGTAAGCGCCACCGTCAAGCCTGGCCCGTCCGAGGGCGAGGCAGGGACACGAGGCCCTCCGTGTGCAGCCCCCGAAACCGGCCAGAACCGGGGTGTGGCCGGCAATCTCCCAGCAGGCGACGGTTCCTGTCGCCCCTCTCTCCGGCTCGTGGGACAGGGTGGCTGGTCGGTGTCTGATGGCGGCCGGGCTGCAGTCGTCTCACCGTTGCTTATCCCAGGCCGGAGCGGGTTCCAGTGACCCAGAAAAAGAAAACCCCTGCGGCAGTTCGAACATGGCGTGTTCTTCTCGAGGTGCAGGGGTGCGTGACTGCGCCCTGGCGGGTGGCCTTGAGTCGGGCCGACGGTTGGGTGTCTCAGAGCCACGGGGAGTCCTCTCTGTCCGTCTTATGAGCTCCATTTCGATGCCCACACCGGTCGGTGTGTCTACACCCCAAAGGCAGCGGGTCGGTGGAGGTGTGGCCCACCTCCCACCCCATAATGGCCGGGAACTCAGCGTTAGGTTTCTCTGGAGTGCCCCCGGTCACAAGGGAATTATTCAGTCCGTTGCAAGGCTTAAGGGTCAATGTGCTCTCACCCGCTGCCTATCGGAGCCCTGCAGCTGGAGAGGAGGATGAGCATGCGTACGGGCCAGGCTTCAAGACACAGAGCACCCCACACAAGGTCCCAGGCCTGGGCTGCCGACTCGGGTGTTCTTCTGTCCTTTCTTCTACCTCCCTCAGGGTTTGGGTATTAACTACGTGAGTTATTTATTACTCTAGGGTTCGTGTGTGTAAAACACTTGTGCCACAGAAAGAGAAATGTGACGTATCAACTCACGACCGCAAGGTGACTGCCGTAGCCCCGGACATCACATCCTGCCCCTTTGTCCTATGGAGTAGGAAGGGAGAGAAGCCCTTCTCTTCCCCTTTTCTGCAAAATGGCCTCCTTCCCTGGGGCCCAGCGGCTGTGTTGGCTGCGAAGCTGCAGCCTCGGGCCGTGAGCCTTGGGCAGCCCCGGCTGTGACTGGGAATCGCATCAGAGGGTCTTCTTGCCTGCCTTCCAGAATGCTCGGCGGGCCAGTCCCCAGGCGCGGGGGGCTTCGAGCAGGGTGTCCATACCACAGACATATTTCTCATCTGACGACCTGCTGCAGGGGTCCAGGCCGTTGCACCTACGGAGCGTTCTTTCCTCGGTTTTCCTTCTTCCAATCAAACAGCCCTGCCCTCCGCCCGCCCCCGCGTCTCGCTCGGTTCACTTGGATTAACAGCGTTTGAGATTCTGCCCGTGAGGTCTCGAAAGCCGCGAGCAGGGCCCTCGCGCCAATTCCCACTCCAGATCCTGCGTGATGGAAACTATTTCTCCCCGGCCCTCGTGCCAGCAGCAAGCTCTGCTGGGGCGGCTTAATTAGGATTCAAGACCGCGTCCAGGAGCCCAGGGCCGCGGAGGGGGCCCTGCCGGCGTGCCGGCCGACTCCCGGGCTCGGCTCACTTCTGCTTTTGCGTTTTGCGAGAGGAGGGAGAGGAAGTCGCCGTGCCAGAGGGCCGCGCCGACCGGCAGAAACACAGAGACAGACAGAGAGGCGGTGGGGGGGAGACAGACAGAGAGGGACGGAGAGGCGGGCAGAGAGGGGAGCGAGAGACAGAGAGAGAGACGGGGAGAGAGAGGAGGGACAGGAGAGACAGAGAGAAAGACACACAGAGAGGAGAGAGAGAGAAGAGAAGAGAGATAGAGACAGACAGAGAGGAGAGAGAGACAGGGAGACGGGGAGGGAGAGAAAGAGAGAGACGGGGAGAGAGAGGAGAGAGGGAGAGACAGAGAGAGACACACACAGAGAGGAGAGAGAGAGAAGAGAAGAAGAGAGATAGAGACAGACAGAGAGGGACAGAGAGACAGGCAGAGAGGAGAGCGAGAGACAGAGACAGAGAGAGAGAGACAGAGAGAGGGAGACAGACAGAGAGAGACGGAGAGAGGGAGAGAGAGAGGCAAGAGAGAGCCAGCCAGAGAGAGACAGAGAGAAGCAAAGAGAC
This sequence comes from Carlito syrichta, assembly GCF_000164805.1. Lineage (NCBI taxonomy): Eukaryota > Metazoa > Chordata > Mammalia > Primates > Tarsiidae > Carlito > Carlito syrichta. The sequence goes on along the minus strand of NW_007247784.1, from coordinate 195,195 downwards.
ACAGAGACAGAGAGAGACAGAGAGACAGACGGACTGACAGCGAGAGGAGAGAGACAGCAAGAGAGAGAAAGAGACCGAGAGAAAAGAGAGAGCCAGCCAGACAGAGGGAGAAAGAGACAGCGAGAGGGAGAGGCCAGTTGTGCTGTTCTGCGTTCTCTGTGGGTTTGTTTGCTTCGCAGAGACGAGGCCTCGCTATGTTGCCCGGGCTGGTCTCAACGCCTGGGCTCGGGCAGTCCTCCTGCCTCGGCCTCCCCAGGTGCAGGGGTGACAGGCCCGAGCCACCGCGCCTGGCCCGAGAGGCGAGTTTTTAATGACAAGAGGAAGTGCTGCCCGGGTGGAGGCTGGAGGTGAGCGGGAGGCCAGGTGGGAAGGCGGGGACAGTGGAGCGCAGACGGGCCGCCCTGAAGGCCAGAAGCGGTCCAGACACACGGCGGGGATCAGAGCCTCCTTCCCAGCCGCCACCCGCCGCGGCCGAGGTCGGGGAGCTGTCCCCCGCGGTCCCCGAGGAGGCCTGCGCGGGGGGCAGAGGGCTTGTGCGCGAAGCGGCAGGACCCAGGACGCTCTCTCTTCGTTCCCTCCTGGCTGTGTTACCCGGGAGAAGCCACTCGACCTCTCTGAGCTTCCTCATCTGGGGAAGGCCGAGATGGCTTCAAGGAATCACGACAAGGCTTATGAACCAAGCACGAGATAAGCATCTGACATGGCCAGGGCACGTGGGGACCCTTGGGAGCTTCGAGTAGGGATGAGCTGACGCTTAGTCCCGGGACCCTTATGTCCCCCTAGGCAAAGGCCCAAACCCGAAAGCTGGGCAGCGGACAAGCCTTGAAGGAGCGGAGGGCTCCGTTGACACGCTCGCGGCCTCGGAGTCCTCATCTGCAAACCGGGTTAGCGATCGTGAGGTTGGAGAGACCGAAAGCGCCCAGAGCTCTGGGCTCCGGGCCTGGCACGCGGGAGGGGCTGGGCCTGGGGCTAGGTGGGGCCCTGCCTGGCCGCCCCCCATCCCTGGACCCGTGTGGAGTCGTGCCCGGCGGGAGGATGCCGCTTCGGACCCGCACAAAGACATGGAGGAGCTGAGCTCTCAGGGGCGTCTGCAAGGATCAACAGATCCCCGAAGAAACACAAGCCCTTGGCCACACGCAGAGCGGAAGATTCTGGAAACTCACACTGAGCAGCGTCCCCATGGCAAGCACAGACGCCAGCAGAGGCCTCCTGGGAATCTCGGTGTGCCTCGGTTTGCTTCTGATCGAAAAGGAAATTGCCGCCGGGTTCGGTAGCTCAGCCTGTCATCCCGCGCTTTGGGAGGCTGAGGTGAGTGGATGGCCTGAGCCCGCGGGTTCGAGACCCGCCTGGGCAACTTGGCGAGACTTCATCTCTGCAATAAATCAAAAACTAGCCAGGCGTGGTAGCACACACCTGTAGTTCCAGCTGCTTGCAAGGCTGAGGCGGAAGGATCGCCGGAGCCCAGCGGGTCGAGGCTGCGG
>NW_007247784.1:186667-193694 GCF_000164805.1 Carlito syrichta | reverse complement strand
AAAAGGAAAAAAAAAAGGGAATTGCCGTTTCGGTCAGTTCCTGACTGCATTTTGCATTCGATCCAGGCCCCCAGTGGACGGATCCTCCCAGCCACGGATGTGCCCCATGGAGTCCGTGTTCACAAGCCACTGCAAACATCCCACGTGCTGGAGAGCTGGGGCGGGAAGCGTGGTAACCCAGAGGGCGAAATACAAGGCACTTGTCAAAAATGACATCCATGCAGCATCATTTACTTATGTAAGCACTTGTAATTTTTGTAGAGAGGGGGTGTCCCTCTGTCACCAGGCCTGAGTACAGTAGCACAATCACAGCTCACCGCAGCCTCAAACTTCCGGGCTCAAACGATCCTTCCACCTCAGCCTCCCTAGTAGTTGGAACTTGGAGCACACCACCATGCCCGGCTAACTTTTTATTTCATTTTTTTTATAGAGATGCGGTCTCACTCGGTTACCCAGGTTGGTCTTGAACTCCTGGCCTTCAGCAATCCTTGGCCTTCCAAAGCATTGGGATGACAGCTGTGAACCACCATACCTGGCTTATAAAGCTTTTTTTTTTTTTTTTTTTAGCAAAACAGGAGAAATATTTATGACATAATATCAAGAAGAAGCTATAAAGGGACACAAAACTGTGCACAATGATTTCAGCTGTGTAAAATAAGTGCGTGTGCTTGTGTGTGTACTTAGAAAAAACACTGGAGGACAAATATACCAAGCTGATAACACTACCTGTATTAGTATAGGAGAATCAGAGATGGTCTCTAACTTTCTATCTATTTATACTTTTCAGCATTTTACAAATGTGCATAGTCAGTATATATTACGTTTTCACCCCAAAATTGCCATTTAAGTGTTCAATGACATAAAAGGTAAGGGAATTTCCTTAGGCCTGACAGCAGCTCTCCTTCCGCCAGCACGCGTTCATACAAGGAAGGGTCTAGAGTCTGGTCTACCCATCCGCCCAAGACAAGCACGAGGGCTCAGGTCTTTCCTGCGAGGCATTGTCAATGTCAAAGGAAGGCCCAGAGACAGCAACAGTTCGAAGGAAAGGAAGAAATACTCTTTCAAAGAAGGCAAGAGAGTCACGTTTCAGAAGGGCCAGCTCACCGAGTGAAACCATAAGAATGTGAAAGCAACCTGAAAAATTACTAACATCTTTTCTGTGGTCTCTTGCTGTGTAACAAACCACTTTAAAACGCAGAGGCTCAAAAGAACTTAGATTTGCTATTTCCCATAATTCTGCATGTCGGGAATCCAGGCAGGGCTCAACCAGGCAGTTCTTCTGCTCCGTGTGGCATCAGCTTGGGCCACTCGGTCATCAAGCTTCAGTGGGTGGTAGGCTGAGCTGGCAAGTCCAGATTTCACTATGTCTAGCACTGAGGACTCCTCCATGTGGTCATATTATTTCTCTCCCTCCTCCTCCCCCCCAGCCCCCCCATGGTACAGAAGCAGAAGCTGTCGGCTCCTGGAGGGTCATCCCCAGAGCTGGCACACTCTCACTTTCACCACACCCTATCAGCCAAAGCAGTCCAGGGCCGGGCCCGGGTCCAGGAGACGGGAAAGAGACCCCAGCACATGGAGGTGTGGAAGGACCCCAAGTTGACCTTGATCTGTTCATGATGGGAAAAGAGCCACTTTCTCCCGTGGCCTTAACCGCCATGCTGGCACTACCAGGAGCCCAGAGGAGTGGAGGCCGAGCTGAACTCTAGATCCACACACTAGTGGGCATCGGTTCAAACCCCAGCTCCACCACTTATCAGCTAGCAACTTCAAGCAAGTCAATAAACGTATCTGTGCCTCGGTTGCCTTGCCTGTAAAGTGGGCTTAGTAATGTCTGCCACGTATGTGACTTGTGAGGGCTAAATTAAAACAAAGGCCGAGCACAGCATTAGGCCAGCATGGTTGCCCAACAGATGTCAGTATTGTTCCTCTTTCTCTCTTAGGCTTTTTTTTTTTTTGAGTTGGAGTCTCACTCTGTTGCCCAGACCGGAGTGCAGTGGCCACTCCCGGCCACCACAGCCTCGACCTGCTGGACTCTGGGGATCCTGCTGCCTCAGCCTTCCAAGCAGCTGGAATTACAGGCGTGCACCACCACACCTGGCTAATTTTTTTTATTTATTGTAGAGATGAGGTCTCACCAAGTTGCCCAGGCAGGTCTTGAACCCGCGGGCTCAGGCAATCCACTCATCTCACCCTCCCAAGGCGCAGGATTGCAGGCTGAGCCACCGAGCCTGGATGGCTTTTGTTTTTATAGTAAGATTTGATCTGTAGAAACAAAAGGGTCTGTTTTCTTGAGCTTTCTAGGGTTATGAGGGCTCTGAGCAGAAGGAGGAGTCAACGCTTCCGCAAGCCTGGCGAGATTTCCTACCTTGCTCTTCTAATCCGAGACACCTTGATCCTCACTGGGTGGGCCTATGACCCGGCCGGGCCAATCATAGAATCTCCTCCCTCCGAATCCATGATTGGTTCAAGGGAGGACATGGGAGTCAAGCAGAACCAATCAGAGTCCTTCCCTGGGATTTCGTAGTCTGCAGCTCGATGGATGGGAGGTTTGGGCACTGCCAGTTGTCTTTGCCACCAGGAGAGAGTAAAGATGGGCAGAAGAGGTGAAAGGAAAATACAGAGAGAGGGAGACAGGGCCCTGGCATCCCACTAGTTCCAGGACCCACCCCCAGCAACATCCCCAGCCAGGGCTGCCGAAAATCCCGTTTCTGCTTGAGCGAGGGTGCCTCGGGCTTCTGGACACTTGCCAGCAAGATCCTGACGGTCCCAACCCAAGAGCAGAGGGAGGCAGGAGGAGGCGTCCTCGACAGAGAACAGACGGAGGGGGAAAGAGAGACCGCGGCCAGAAGCAGATCCTTCCAGAGCCACACGCAGCTCAGGATGGCGTCGGCACAAAAACCCAGCCCTGCCTTGGCTCAGTAGTCATTTCACCAGAGGGACACGCGTTCGAGCCCGCAGGAGACCAGAGCAAGACCGTTCGCCGCCGGGCGACCTAGGGTGGCGGTCCCCAAACTTTTTGTCCTCAGGGACCCGTTTTGTGGAAGAAACTTCTCCGCAGACCCAGGGAGGTTGGAGGGTTTGGGAATGACTCAAGCACATAACGTTTATGGTGCATTTTATGTCTGTTATGACTTTGTGATCTGTAATGAAATAATCATCACAGCTTGCCATAAGGAAGAAGCACGGGTGGAATGTATGGTGGTCTCTGTGCAGCCAGACCTCCGTGCTCACGTTCATCTGTGTTTGCAGCCACTCCCTGGCGCTGGCATCACCACCTCAGCTCCACCTCGGGTCATCAGGCGTTAGATCCTCCCAAGGACCTGCAACCGAGATCCCTCGCACGTGTAGTTCACAGTAGAGTTCGTGCTTCTAGGGGAACCGAATGCCGCCGTTGATCTGGCCGCAGACGGAGCTCAGGCTGGGAAGCTCAGGCGGTCACTGGAGCCAGGGGGAGCGGCTGTGAGCACAGATGAGTCTTCACTACCTCCTGCCATGGGCCTGGTTCCCGACGTCTGTGGCCGGGGGCATGGGGACCCCTGACCTAGGGGATGAGACATAAGCAACAGGACAAACACAACCAGAGCCCCCCTGCCCAACCCGCGATCTTCAATGCATTGCTGCCCATGGTCTTACAGTCTTCCGTCAGACCGCTAACTGGCCCTCACCGCTGGGCAATCACTGTGAAGTTACCTGGCCTACAGACGTGGGAGGCAGGCTGGTCCACTCAGTCCTAAAAGCCCTGACTGTGACGGATGTTTGCTTTGCTCGTGGCCTCTTTAAAACATGCTTGCATTTCTTTTTTCTATTGGCAAGTGAAGCCTGCAGGCCGTGGATAGGCAGTCAGACACCCCACTCAACCCAAACTTTTGGATAAAAAGTTGTATCTGGCAGGGAGTGGAGAGAGTCCGTCGGGGGTGGAGGGGAATTTGGCTATGGCCTTGTCAGCAATGGCTGCAATGTTAAGTGACTTGAGGACATTCGACACGTGCTAGACATTGTCCTAATTCTTTCCATGCACATGCTGCTATGCGTGTGACAACAGAGGAACACCCCAACAGAGCAACGCGTGGGAAGGGCAAGTTCACGGGCACCTGCCTTTGTTCTTAAGCTTGTGTATGTCCTAGGAAGACTGTCAAATGGTAGGTGGCCATTTTCTACTTGAAACTGCAATGATAATGAATAACATTATGGAAGGGTTTTCTGTCACCCCGGCTGAAGCGCAGTGGCACCAGCGTGGCTCACAAAAGCCTCAACTTCCTGGGTCCAGGCAATCCTCCCTCTTCAGCCTCCTGAGTAGCTGGGACTACAGGTACACACCACCACACCAGACTAATTTTTTTTTTTTTTGGTAGAGACGAGGTCTTGCGATGTTGCCTAGGCTAGTCTCCAACTCCTGGACTCAAGCTGCCCTCCCACCTCAGCCTCCCAAAGTGCTGGGACTATGGGTGTGAGCCGCCACACCAGCCATTATGGAAGTTTGGGTTCTCTGATACTCTCTTATATTAAGACCACAAGGCAGTGCAAGCGTCTTCCCAATCTTGGAGACAGAAGAGTCTGCCCCGCCCACTTCTAAGGGCCAGCAGTGACGAGGAGAGGTTCCCAGCAGTCTCTCCTGGTGACATTCCAGGCATGACTCCAGTGTCAGGTGGCTTGTTGGAGAGGTGACAACTGTATTTTACTCTTGGGTATGAGCACTCAGACATGGTATTGTATTCCCAACTGGAGCTACAAAGTCTCTGATGCAACAACCAACAAAATGCAGGGAGCAGAGTTGAAACATTAACTGTTACATGAGAGCCAGTTTCAAAAGCAAACAAGGGGCTGGGCTCGGCGGCTCAGCCTGTCATCCCAACACTTTGGGAGGCCGAGGTGAGTGGATTGCCACCCCGGCAACTCGGTGAGACCGCGTCTCTACAATAAATCAAAAATCAGCCGGGCGTGGTAGCACATGCCTGTAGTTCCAGCTCCTTGGAAGGCCGAGGCGGAAGGATCGCCGGAGTCCAGCGGGTCGAGGCTGCGGTGGCCGGGAGCGGCCACTGCACTCCAGTCTGGGCGACAGAGTGAGACTCCGACTGAAAAAAAAAAAGATGGCCAACTCCACAAGCAAAACTCACACGACTGACTGCAAAGCAATAGCTTAAAAGAGGGCGAATACTTAAAATATTGCAAATAGTCACAAGGCAGGGCTCGGGAGGGTCTTCAAGGCTTCTCGGGCAGACAGCTGACTGCAGAATGATGACAGCACACATGTGACAAAAGCAAAGGCCGTACCAGCACACACACGGAGGGGGGAGGGGATGCCATCCCACAGTGTGCCTGTATGTAGAGACGGCGGGTGCCATGCTGGCTGGGGCTTCTTGGGGAAGCCGAGCAGGGGGCAGAACTGGGTGGAGGGCGAGGGAGGGCCGACGTGGACTTCAGCCTTGGCTACAACGTATCCACGGTTATGGATGCAGCGTGTGGCATAGGACACATTCGTCCGCTGTTCAGGCCATTGAAAACAATGGCCGCCATGAGCAGACATGGGATCTTGGCGCGACTCACGTCGGACATCGCCATTTTCTTTGACGCCCTTCACTCGGAGCTGAAGAAACCCAGGCTCGGAGACGCGGGAGCCCCCAGAGTGGGGATGGGTCTCCAGACCCGCGAGTTCTAGCTTGGTGTCTTGGTGCCGGGGGGTCGCCCAGCCTCCCTCAAGCCGGGGCCACCACGCTCTCCTCTCGGCGTCAGAGGACACTCGTGGACGGAGAGCCCGGCCAGCCGTGGTCTCCCCCTCTCCCTCTGGTCCTCACCGGCCTGTCTGGCCAGTCTCAGGATGCAGAGAGGAGCACGCCCAGGCAGCAGGAGGGAGCCTATGGGCGGGTCTCCGCCCTCTGCCTCCCATGTGGCTGGGCGGGCGGGCGCTGGCTCTCGGCCGCCCAGCTCCTTCCGCCCCCGGGTGCCGCCCTCTGTGAACTTCGCCTTGGCCGCGTCCACACGTAGCCTCCGCACGACCCTGTTCGCTGCCTCCTGTTCATAATTAAGGGAGAACTCACCAAATGAGCGCATGGGTACACAGGCCGCAGCGAGGACTTTTTTCCTTTACGTGAACTATTTTGGCCTAATTTTTTTTTTCCAAAAAGAGCGGCTAATATTTCATGGGGAGAGATAAGATCTAGCTTTAATACGGTTAGCTTCAATTGACCTTGAACTGAATCTACAAATTTCTCAGAGGTGACCTCTTCATCGACGCTCGATGCGCATTCACAAACAAATGGACTGAGAAGATTCCTATTTAGATAACCGGCCCAGCAGAGGATTCAAAATAAAGGCAGATGTCCGGGGCTCGCGAGGAAAGTTGCTGAATCGTGGGACCTTAGAATAACAGAGTTTCAGAAGGACAGAAGCGGAGAACCTTAGAGCGGCAGGATCCTGAGTTGGCGGGGACTCTGAGATGGGAACATGAAAGATGGCGGAAGTGTGGCCTTTGGGGAAGAGGCCGTGGGTTGGCCATGCCTACCATCCCGGCTGGCGCCTCGGAGGGGCACAGCGCGAGCGTTTCACAGTAAGCGAACACGTGCACAATGAACTGTGAAGTGAGGAGGCAGAAGAAAGCCTAAGAGGGAATGACGCACTCTTTCACTCAGCAAGGCTCTACTGCACACCTACTGTGCGTCAGGCTCTGCGTAACATACGGGGTACAGAGATGCGTTAACCCAGGTATTGTCCCTGAGGGGCTCTCCATTTAGTGACAGTTACTGGGGACCTAGGAGGGTTCTGGGAGGATGACCTACTTCTTCAGGGGGCCCCCACCACCTCCCAGACCTTGGGCCTGGATTTCGGAGGGCTGCCCCCAGGTGAGAGGCAGAATCTTGCTTGTCCAAGAGCAGGCCTGCCAGCTAAGCTTTTGCCAGCGAAAATAACAGAAGGAAAGAAGATTAAATAATATATTATAGCTGGGCTCGGTGGCTCAGCCTGTAATCCCTCGCTTGGAAGGCTGAGGTGAGTGGATTGCCTGAGCCCGCGGGTTCGAGAACCGCCTGGGCAA